>NW_017728998.1:4798518-4800639 GCF_001723915.1 Gavialis gangeticus | reverse complement strand
GGGGGGGGTTTGCATATGTGTGGGTGCATGCATGTGGGTGTGTGTGTGCAGGTGCATGAGAGTGAGTACATGTGTGCGCGCACGTATGTGCATGTGTACATGATGTGCGTGTGTACGTGTAGGTTTGTGGGCGTGTACGGGTACGTGCACATGTGGGGGCGCATGCATGTGGACATATGCATGCAGGTGCATGTGGGTGCGGGTATGTACATGTGTTTGTGTGTGGGTGCATGCATACATATGGGTGTGCACATGTGTAGGCGCATGCGCGCACAGGTAGCCGCAGCCCCTGCCAGGCGCCAGCGCGCTGGTACATCTGCAGCAGCCTTTGCCTTTGCCAAGGGCTCATCTGGCTTTGCAAATTGCTAGAAAGGTCCAAACAGCAAGAGCTGGAAGGAGAAGCCTCCCCGACTCCTGGCTGCAGATGGTTGCCACTTGCCGTGGCTGGAGCCAGTGCTGTGCTCACCTGAAGCCCACGCCTTCCCCAAAAGTCCCTCGAGATGGGGATGGGGGAGGAATTCCCACCGCCACAAAATGCTTTGCCGTCGACCCAATTGCTCCAAGCCCAACCAACGCTGCCAGGCCCTGCGTATCCCCACGGCAAGGAACAGCCCCCACCCCACGGGCCGGTTAGACAGGGCGGGAGGGCCTGTTATCCACATATGATAGTGGGGAGCAGGGGCAGAGGCTTGTGCCCAGATCACAGGGGAATCTGTGGTTGAGCGAGGAAGCGAGTGCGAGTCTCCTGGGTGAGCCTGTTGCCTCCGCCACGAGCCCACGCTCCCCTCCGGCTGTGCAGGGCTCAGACAGATGCATCGTCTCTGCTCCGTCTATTAGACAGAGCAAAGAGGGCCTGGAGCCCTCTGGCCTGCGTGAGCCCGGGAGCCGAGCCTGCAAGGGAGGGGGCAGGAAGGGAGCTCAGCCCAATTTGAGAGGGTCCAGACTGTCCTTGCCCCGTCAGCCACGGAGCCAAGCAGCCCGCACATCCCATACCCCCCGGCATCTGGCCGGAGGCCCTTGCAAAGGCCGTCCTGGTGGCCTAGCTCTGGGGGCTGTCCTTCCTTGCAGACCCGCAGGCTCTTTGCCAACACTCAGGGAAGCCTCAAACGCCCTGAGACCGGGCGCAGCCTTATTCCCATTTTACAGAAGGGAAAACCTGGGCCTCTGGCTTGCGTCATGGAGGGAAGCCTCAGCCAAGCCAGGGATGAAACCCAGACCCCCGGACTCCTTGACAGCAGTTTCAAGGCCAAGAGGCACCACGGTGATGATCTAATCTGGCCTCGAGCACAGCACAGAGCAGAGAATTAATCCTGTGCCGTGACCGCAAGGCTATCCTTCCTGGCCCTCCGGCTACTAAATCAGACTCCATCCCCTGGAGCAGGATAAAGGGAGACAGCAAGAAGCCGCCTCTCGCTAACGATCTTCCAGAGGAGTATAACTAATGGCGTGTGAGCCGCTCCAAGCAGCAGGGGAGAGAGGGAAGGGGAAAAAAAGAGCCCATTCTTCAGCTTCTGTCTCTGCAGAAGATATTGAATTTAGATTAGACTTAATCCTTCGGCAGACAGTGAGCGAAAGCCCGGGCCGCGGGCAGCAGGCTGCACATGCCCGGCTGGAACGTGCACGCACCGGCGTGCGGTGAAGACCCCTCCGCTCTGGGCCCCGGCGATGGGGAGAGAAGGGCTTTCCCCCACCTCCCTGGAGCATCCCAAAGCACCGCGAGGCTGGGAGAAGAGCCCCGACACCAAGACATCCGTTTCACCCTCTGTCCCCTGTCTCCCCAAACGAAGCACCTCGGTGGGGATTAGCTCTCCGGGAGCCTCTCCGACCAGCTCAGAAAGGGGATTAACCAAAGGAACAGGCCCTCCCTGGGGAGCTCACGAATCCACCACTGGTAGGCATCTCTACGCCAAGCTTCCCAAAAAGCAGACGTGCTGCATTGCAGCCAGGAACAAGGGGCGGCAGTAGCTGGGCAGCATTCCCCAGGCTGCGCGGTGCCGGCCAGACTCGCGCAGTATTTTCTGGGTTTAAAATCCAGGCAACGCACGCCGGGAGAGCTAGACGGTTGGGATGAGGCCCAGACTAGAGCCAGGCAAAGCAAAGGACAGAAGGCAGGGAGAATCG
>NW_017728998.1:4769993-4793518 GCF_001723915.1 Gavialis gangeticus | reverse complement strand
CGCCGAGCTTCCCAAAAAGCAGACGTGCTGCATTGCAGCCAGGAACAAGGGGCGGCAGTAGCTGGGCAGCATTCCCCAGGCTGCGCGGTGCCGGCCAGACTCGCGCAGTATTTTCTGGGTTTAAAATCCAGGCAACGCACGCCGGGAGAGCTAGACGGTTGGGATGAGGCCCAGACTAGAGCCAGGCAAAGCAAAGGACAGAAGGCAGGGAGAATCGCCAACCTGGATGCCTGGGGACTTGCCTGGTACCACGGTCAGGCCCAGACCTGCAAGTAGCCAATATTGTACAGAGGCGAGTCCGAATAGTCCTCGGGGAGGCAGAAATGCTCCCTGGGCTTGCAAGATGCTGACAAGGAGGAGCCCCAGGGCACTGCAGAGGGGGGGACAAGACCCCCTTCTGCTCCTCGGTGGGGCACGCCCGCCGTTTCGATGCACCCTGCAATGCCGTGGTGCAGACCGCAGCCCCTCCCGGGCGGGGGCTGTGCTAGAGAAAGACAGCGTGGGCAAGGCAGGTAAGCAGCAACAGGGCACCCAGCTCACTTCCCAGAGCAGAGCAGGGTTGTGGAGGGAGCCCCTTGATTGCTGCCTGCCCCGGGTGGGTGGCAGAAAGGCACGAGCTGGCGCGCATGGGAGGCCTCCCTTTGAAGCGCAGGCACGGCGGCAGGTGTTTTGAATGGGGAGCTACGAAGAAACAGGTGCACTGGCCTCCTGCAGAGCTCAGCAAAGGGTGCCTCTCCCCCTTCATTGCCCTGCCCGGCAGCACAGCCCCCTCCAGGGCAGGGAGGATGCTCGTGGGCTGGGGAAGGGTGCACGGCAGCGGTGCGGGAGCTAGGGCAGGCGAACAGGGAGAGAGGAAAAGCAGCGGTAGGATGGGCAGGGAGACCGCAGGGGCCCAGTTCCCCTGGGAAACCCTCAACGGGCTCCACCCCGCCGCCCGCGCTGTGTTGGCAGGGTTTCCATACCAACCCGGAGCGTCAGCCAAGGGAGCAGCTGTGCCTGCCTGCCCAGCTCCGCAGCCATGAACGTCGTCCTCTCCAGGTAAGGCGCGAGCCGTTGGCAGGCATGTTTGCCTTGCCCCCCTCATCTCACCCGCCCGTCGTGGGCGAAGCGAGGGGGCAGCCGGGCTCAGGCCCCAGGGGCGAGACCCCCCCCGCCGCAAGTCACGTCAAACCTTCCCTTCTGCAGCGTGGGTACAAGCACGGCCGCTTTGCACGCTGCAAGGACCCACCTGGAAAGCCAACGCCAGAAAGGGCTCCTTAACACCAACAACAGTGCTCTAGAGGTGCCCTAAGTGCCAAGAAAGTGTCCCTGGAGGCCAAGAAGGGATATCGTGGGTGTAGGTGATGGTGATGGCAAGTTTGCATGAACAAGACAAGGGGGCAGGGGTGTTTAATCCCAGCTGCTCCTCTACCCAGAAAGCTCCAAGGGATTATTATGAGTGTCAGAGTCAGGAGCTGCCTGTAGCCGTCAGCTCCTCGAGAGACCCCAGCTGGAAAGGAGCGACCGTTTCACTCAAGGTTTTGTGCATCCCCGCCAGGCTGCCGCCCAAAGGGCGCAGCGGTGGCTTGGCACAGCTCAGCGTGCTCTTCCCTGCACCGCAGCTGCTTGCACCGCTGGTCCCTGCTACGCACCCACGCTGCGGCAGTCGTGCTGGCTCAGCTGGCAGTGCCTGCAGATGCACACACCAGCGACTGCACCAGGGAGGCCAGGTCCTGCATCCGAGGGAACAAAGCAGCCTCACGCTTCGGGCTGCAAAAGCAGCCCTTTGCATTGTCCTCTCGGCTTTGAGGGCATGAGGTGGAGGTGATGTCTCCCATCTACATCCCCCGGCTGAGAAACATGTGTAAAGCAGCAGCACTAGAAGCGCTGCATCTGCTGGAGCTGTGAGCCTGTCAAATGTAATGTGGCCTGTGCTGGATCCATGCGTTTTGCAGCAAGACTAGCGCCAAGATCCTGCCGTAGGCTCTGCAGGGCCTCAAGGAAGAGAAAACACTCGGTCCCCAGAGATCCCCAGGCAGGAGGAGTTTGGCTGCAACTTCCTTCCTCCCCCAGCTCCGCTGCCAAAGGGGGAGGACCGAGAAAAGATGCCTCTTTCTCCCTCCCCAGAAGGCAGATTTTTTTTTTTTTTAATGAATATATTTTGCGTTCCAGGTCAAATCAGCTAAATCGGGTCCAATTCATATCGATTGAGCAGAACGCAATCGTTCCAAAAACCGTATCGATTGAGCAGGCAGAACTCAAATGCTCTAAACACCGTGTACGCCACTACGACCGGCGAGCATCCTCCATCCCAGGCTCTCACTCTGGGACTTCAGATGCTCCTAAACTCACTAGCAGGCATCCTACATGCAGGTCCAAGCCAGCAAGGTCTTGGGATCTGGATGTCCCCACCGAGACACTTGATGCAAGCCAAAAGGTTAGCGAAACCCATCCCCGGAAGGCAGATGAGGCCCAAGGCAGGGTCGCGTCCCTCCTGCTGGCCAGAGACAGTTCAGACTAGGCTGCACGGTGCCTACTGCTGCATCTCGTTGCCTCCTCCCTCGTTAGGCTAATTCACAATTTACAGCTAGCCAGAGCATCGTGGCCAGGGACTGGCTCCTCTTTCTCAGCGCTCACAAGGGGAGGGCTCTCAGGCACCTTGCACCTGTGACCCAGAAACCTTATCCAGACCCCTAATGGGGGTGGGAAAGATGGGTATTTTAACCCAAAGGAAAATGTCCCTCCAGGGAGTTTCATGTGGCCCAGAACGGTCTGGTTTGGCTAAATCTGCAAACCAAAGAGGGCTCAGGGAGCAGTCGCTGGTTCCTGCAACATTATTGATTCTTTTCTAAACACCAGATAAGGCCCTCAAGTATTTCCTATTCTTCTGCTGGCTTTATTTTCCAAATCTGACGCTGTCCCGGGAGCGTGCGGGAAACAGGGGAACATTATAAAAAAAAATCTAACTGGCATTTTATTCCTTGACCTGCGATGTGGGATGGGGACAAGAAACCCCACTTGAGACACCTTCCTCTCCCACTGTGGCTTGTAGGAGACCCCTGAGACAGGCCCTATGAGACAGCCTCACTTTAAAGCACAAATAGAGCAGTGTTTTCAGGCAAGCAGAGCCAGGCAGAGGTTGGGGACAGAAGACTTGTCCTCTACCATCCCACCAGTGCTCCCCTAGCCTGGCTAGCGCTCTGTCCAGGCTCACCAGGGCTTTCCACTAGCTGCTTCAGGAAAACACTTCACCTCCAGCCTGGCAGCACACACGTCTCTAACTCAGTGGTCTTCAACCCTTTTAGGCTCAAGGCACCCCTTGATCCTTCGGAAAATGCCATCTCCTTGTTTTCATTTGTTTTTTGACCCGACAAAAACAACAGAATAGTTCTTCTGCTGCAAAAAAACAGGTCAGCCTGGTCTTGAACAGCAGGGATTCCTGTTTGAAAGTCTCGTAAGTCTTGGCTGCGCACCTAACAGTGATTGAAAGGATCTTGTGGCCCCCCTGGTTGAGGATCACTGCTCTGACTTTCCATTCCCACTAGGTTTTCACCTGAGATTGTCAGCAAATTGTTCCTGAATTGTTCCATCCTATATACTTCAGCTCCATCAACACGTATCGGTAGGCAGGTTACATCGCTCCCCACCTCTCCTCCTTAGCCAAGCTGCATTCATTTAAGCTCCCTGCACCTTTTCCCGGGTGTCAAGCCCTCCACCCACCCCTTGCTTGCAGGTCCCTGAACTCCCTCCTGGTAACAAGCTCCCAGAATTGAATGCAATCAAGTCACACTGCAAACATGACTAGCTCTACCAAGTAGGGGAGATGGGGAAGACTCGGGCAGCAAAGTCTTCGCTGTAGTGAGACCACAAGGTCCAGGCACAGCCCTGAGCTGCCAAAGGCAGAGAGCACGCAAGAAAGCCCTCTCTGCACGAACATGATTTATTCTCAGCACAGCACCGGGTCGCAGGGGAGGGGGAGCAGCTAACTGCAGCGCCAAGACCAGAGAAATTTAAGGCCCTGCTGGTCTTTTGTGTCAAGCTCACATGATGGAGGTGGAGAGGGAGGGAGATCAGCAGGTTTTATTAGGTGATGCACAGCTGCAGAACTCAGAGCAGAGTCGCTGGGGGAAATAGGCATGGAGTCTGCTGGCAGCAGGATCTTTCCCGTCCTTCAAAGACTGGAGGAGGGTCTGACACCGATAGCTTGTGGATCGGGGTTTCTAGTTGGGGAGGGGGGCCTGACTCCAGCTGTTGGCTTCTAAAAAAAAAAAAAAAACCAATAAAAAAAACACAGTCCCTAATCGCCGCACGAGCTCACTGTTGCCACGCAGGACCATGCCTGTGAGCAAAGAGGAGCTTAACACAGTTCCTAATGGCTTGCCTAGAAGGAGGTTCCTTTGGGGATCTTCTTAGGTAGAAAAGATGCCGTCTAAGAACTGATGCCCCTCTCCTCCAAGAACGTGTCCAGTCCCTTTTTGAGTCAGCTTCCACCTCATCTGGTGGCAGCGACTCCTACACTTTAATTGCACATTTTGTGAAAAAGAACTCCCTTTTGTTTGTTTTCAACTTACCGCCTACTACTTACATGCTGCGACCCCTAGTTCTTGTGTAGTGAGAGAGACCATTACCTCGAGACCATCAGGATTCAGGTTCAGGTCTCAGCCGCGGTACCGTATAGGTCAGTGAGTCTCGACTTTTTTGGACTCGGGGAACCCCTCGTTTGACTTAAGCCACCCCTCCTGGACTCGAGGCCCCCACTATAACTTGTAAATTGAGTGGCACTCCATTTCACCAACTGATTCATTTATTGCAATGCTTACCTCCTTGCAGAGAGGCTGGGCAGTGGGGTGGGGGGTTGCTCTGGCAGGAACAAGCTTGAGTTTATCTACTCAGTTGATATCTAAGTATCCAAGGGATCACTATCAAAGGCACCACAGGGTAGATTTAAAGAGATGGGGACCTGGACATCGGTATCTTCCCATCCATACTGCATAGGCCTAGACAGTGCACCAAACAGTTCAACTCCATGCTAATGAGAACCTTGCTCCCCCACGTTACAGCTAAGTCTGGCAACCAAACGCTTTTAACACGCACAGAATAATGGTCACGTGCTGTTGCCAAAAGTTGGAAGTTCAAGACAACGACACGGCTGCTTACAGGGCCTTATCACTCAGTGCACGCAGAGGGACCGCGTGCAAATTCCTTCCAGAAAACTGGCCCAACTATGGGGAAGGCAGTCTGGACCAGCTGCCTGACACTGAACGTTTCCAGCTACCAGAGCAGGCCCTTAAATAAGTAACTTTTCTCCAGAGGCAGAGATCCACTGGGTTCTTGCATTTCCAACTTTGCTGATTCGGTGGTCAACTGACAACAGGGATCTAAATTTATGTGTGTGCAATGACCAGTTGGGTGAACAGTTCTCCAATCTGCACGTGCAAGAGCCCCGTGCCTGACACACAAAGCCGTGTCATCCAGCTCCAGTTTCTGATGCTAAGGCCATTGCAATGCTAATAGCCAACTAAGCCAATATGCTTCCCTCCCCAGAGATAACCAAGTGAGGATCATGGAGAACACAGTAGCCAATGCAGAAAAATACTTTGGCCAGTTCTGCACGCTGATGGCCTCCTATGTCCGGAAGACTGCTAAGCTCCGGGACAAGTCAGACCTCCTGGTCAAACAGCTCCTCGACTATGCCAACACAGAAAACCCAGAGCTGAGAAGCACCATGAAAAGCTTTGCGGAGGAATTAGCCAAAGTGCAGGATTACCGGCAGGCTGAGGTAAGAACCGTCCAAAACACGCAACCCTGACATGAAGCCCAGTAGCAGGGCAGAAAGCAGTAGTGCTCACACATCTGCTTCTGTCCTAGGCCACCTGTTGATGTCCTATCCTAAGAGGGATGAAACCACGACTGCTCTCCCTGTTTGCAGGCTGAGGGTGGAGATCTGGGCAGCACTTATGAACCAAGCTCAGCAGGGAGAGCTTTAGGGTTGAACATGTCTCAGCAAACAAGGAACCCCCAGTCTCCCCCTCTCCAGGGATTGTGGGACCTTTCCTTGGATTCACCTGGGGAGGAATTTGCAACCCTTTCCCATGCTCCGAATCTTGCTGGGCTTTATGGGCTCCAGGACTAGTCGTGCTTAACAGTGCTTTCCATGCCTACAAGAGCTGGGTTCAAATCCAGCTCAGCCCAGGAGTGAATATGCTGCCATTGTAGCTTAATGGCCTAGAGTAAATGACTCCACTCTGGTCCTACTGAGAGGTCGCCGCTATAAATGTTATCAGTGCCTAACAATCCCTCAAGATGGGTTCCCTGCATCAGGGCTGATCACAGCAGCAGTACCACAGCCAGACCGCAAGACTCCCACCCGCGTTCGGATGGAGTTTGTCACATTCTCCCTACACCCCCATGTGTGAATTTCCTCTCCCTGCTTAGGTAGAGAGGCTGGAAATGAAGGTCATCGAGCCACTAAAGCTGTACGGAGTCCGTCTCAAGCAGACAAGGGTGAGTACCACGTCACTGGACCGCCGTGGTATCCCAGAGCCAGCCAGCCCAGTAAGACTACGTTTGTTCTATTCCAGGCAGAAATCAAGAAGTTCAACAGCGTCCGTAACAACGAGATAAAGCAGCTGGAGAAGCTGGAGAGGCTGCGGCAGAAGTCGCCGTCAGACCGGCACACCATTGTATCCTTCCCGATACCAGCGCAGGGCCTGGGGCACGGCCTCCTGCTTGCTCACACAGCCAAAAAGTAGTGGGCGAGGCAGCGAGGCAGGGGCAGAGGGAGGAAGCCGAGGCTCAGAGGCTTGTGTTTCACTTCGGCTTCCTTCAAATGTTTGCACGGAGCGGTAGGGTCCCACCAAACTGATTGGAAACATCCCCTTGTCGGGAAACTGCCAACCCCAGCCAGGGAAAGCCAAAGCAGATGACAGCCTGCTGACGGCTGGGGAAAGAGCTGAGCTCAGATATCAGAGCACGATACAATGAGATTTATGGCTGGGAATCACCGACTTTCGCCACACATGTCCCATGTGAAAGGGGAGATTTCACACCTGCCACATCCAGACGTGCATCTGGCCATAAGTGCTCTGGGTCTCTTCCTCCCCAGAGCCCTGCTCTACAAGCCTGTCTCTGCAGGGGTTCAGCAGTATTCTCAGTATCAGCACTCACTGAATTAGGTGCGAGAGAGGAAGGGGGTGAATTTCCCTCCCACCTACCACTCTCCAAGGGAAACTTGCCTTGTTACAGCCTCTTAGCAAGACAGAAGATTTCCTAAGGGATCATCTAGACAGCTCAAGAGATTTCCTTCTGCTTGGTAAAAAATATTTTAATGAGCAGCTCTTTCCAAAACCTCTGGGTTTTTTCAAAGGAAGCAAGACTCTGCTGAAAATCCCAGAAAATACTCAGGGGGGAAAGCAGTAGTTTGACACCCATGGGCGCTTGTACATGGCACGATTGTGCTCAGGTTCAGTGGCCAAACAAGGTCACTCAGCTGCTTCTGGAAGCAAAATAAAGGATTTTCACAGGGGAAGCTGGAGTCTCCCTCATAGTCACAGCAGCAAAGTCACGGGTCACCCCACAAGCTGCCACCCATCAGCTCTGTTTCTAACAGGCCAGGAGCCAGTGGCACACGGGTCTGTGCTCCTGATTTGCACACATGTGCAGCTTGTTGTCATTTTCAACACGGGAATGAAAACATAGCAAGAAAAACCGACAGGATGGAAATCCTGTGGTGTCCCATGGACACGCTCTGTCTTCCCCACACTCAGTAGAGCTGGGTGGAAGTTTGGGATTTTCAAAAGCATTTTGGTGAAATTTTCAGAAGTAAAAAAAAAAAAAAAAATCTAAGGGTTATGAATTTCTGGGAGGGGGGTCTTGGAAAGCTGTACTCAAACAGCGACAGACTGGCGGCTTGTACAGATGGATGCCCAAGTAACTAAGGAAATATCTTGCTTCCAAGAACTTCCTCATTGGATATAAAAATTGCCATTTACTGGAGACTGAAAGAGACAGTGAGCTGGATTTTTCCCCCCGTTCCTCTCCCACTTCCAGCATTTAAGGTCTAGGAAGTTCAGAGGCTGTGCCCCTAACGCCTGTGCTCAATAGCTACTGATGCACCCTTCCTCCAAGAACATGTCCAGTCTCCTTTTGAATCTAATTAAACCATCAGTTTCCCCAACATCTTGTGGCAATGAGTTCCCAATGTTAACAACAGGCCATGTGAAAAAGAGCTTGCTTTTGTTACTTTTTTGGCATTGTGCTGTTGACAGCCTTCAAGAGGCACTCCAATAAGTCACAGGCAAGGGTCAGCCTATCAAGAAACAAAATTGCTTGCACGGTTGCCCCAGGATGGAAGCAGCTTAGAAAAGCGAGTCAAAATGGGCAGGTTGAGGAGGAGGAATTGTGCCATTTCTGGGCCCAGCTGCTTACACAGATGCCTAACCCAAAGCAAAGGAGGTCTGTAACCCACGGTTGTCAGCCTGTTCCTTGACTGTTGCTTCAGTCCCAGGTAAGCACACGCTCCTCTGCATAAAATGTTAACCGGGCGCCTGAGGTACGGTTTCAACTGGCAGATGGCAAAAGATTATCAGGAGAAAGCACAGGTGAGTGCCAGAGACACGCTAGACTCGGGGCAGGGCTGAGGGGAGCCGTGCAAAAGCCGTCGCTGCAGTATTTATAATTCAGCGTCATCTTCGTGAATCCGCTAACATCAGGCGTTGCAACCAGGCCACGGCTCCCATCCTCCGCTTTATTTTGGCTGTAACCTAGTTGTGGCAGAGACTGCATCTCACTGGCTGAAAATGCTCCATCCATCTGAAGGCAGGGGAGAGGGGTTGACAGAAAATGCGGTTTGGGGCTGAGCATTTTCTTTGGGGAAAAGACCTGCTTGGCAGGGGGGAGGAAGGGGAACTGCTACTTTTTGCCCCCTGCCCAAAAAAGGGAGAAATCTTCAGGTTGTTTTTTTTGTTTGTTTTGTTTTGTTTTGGTTTTTTTTAAAGAAGTGTCAAAATCCCCAACAGAAAACACACATTTTCCAGCCGCCTCTCCCCTCCTCGTATGTCCTGGAGGTGTCGGGTACACCATGCCACCGACTGCATCTGGAGGGGCTCCAACGGAGCATCCTGGCACATCACCCGATGGCATGGGCCTCCACGCAGCCGCTCCTACTCGCACAGGCAGCTCAGGGTCAGGCCTCAGGGCTCTGGGGTGGAGGCCTGGTGAACACCGAATGCCTGCACGGCTGGACGGGTCACCCCTGGGGACAGGCGGATGCATCCCCCGCTGCATTGTATTCAAGGGAGGAAGCCAGAGTGACTAAGCACCCACTTATCTCAGGAGAAATCATCTCGCCAATTAGCAAATCTGTGTACCCTCCAGAGGCGAGCCAGGGCCACGCGAATGCCCCTCTTGCTCGCCCCGTACCTGATCCCCGGCGCCGAGTCAGGCTCCATGTAGCATCTCCGCCGCGGTGCTCATGAACGCACTCATGCTCCAGCGGTCCAGAACCGACGCCGCCTGCCTGGTACCTGTGACAGCCCTGGCCAGAGCTGCATACATCTCCCTGCAACAATATTTAGCCCTGATGAATTCACTCCTTTTCTCCACTCTTTTTCTGGCAAAAAAATCACCCCCTTTGTACAGGAAAGAATAATAGCAGAGCTCCCTGGAAGTGCCTCCGGCCGTGGGTGATGCATTTCACCTGCAGCCACAATGAAACAGCTGCGTGCACACACGGCCTGCCCTCGCCCGCTGCATCCATCTGCATCTGAACGCGGAGCTCTTCTACAGAGCTTCACCTCAAAGTGCTTTGCAAGGGAAAGACGATATTGCCAGCCCCTGTGTACAGCTGGGGAAACTGAGGCACAGAACAGCATCATGCAGGCCCCTCTCAGAAATAGGAGGGCTGCTTCTGGCTGCTAGGTCTATAGCAAACCCCCTCTGCTTTGCTGCCCTGTTGCTTTAATTTCATTAAGGGGACATGACATCATGTCTCCGGCCAGATTGTCAGGCTGGAATTCAGCACCTTTGCCACACGCAGCTTAGAAACGTGCCCATGCCCGACCCTGGCACCTATTTGCATGCGCAAACACTTGTTTGCATGTCTGCTGTACATGCCCTTGCAAAACCGGCGGCTGCTTTTTAAAATTCAGGCTCAGCATCTCGCATTTGTCCTCCACCTGAGGATGGAAATGATTGCAAAGTCACATCCAGAGCATTATGGGGGCTTTCAAGAGAGCGGGAATAAGAAAGAGGAGCAGATGAGCTCTTAGGAAACTAAGATCTTATTGGCACACAAAATCCCAGACTAATCAAAAGTACCAGGAAAGGGGAGGAGGGGTACAGAGCGCGCAGCGCCAGGCAGGCAGAACTGTTTCTTAAGGAAAAGTGTTCGGTGCCTCCCTGCTGTCACTCCTCCAGCTTCGACGGAGATCCCTCGAGATGAATCTGGCCTAAATCTCCGTGAGCGGTTGTCTCCGAGCATCAGCAGGGCAGGGCACTTATGAAACCACAGCCCTAACGAGGCACACCGGTCCTTTGCTCTGCCCCCCACGAAGTCCCCGAGTGCAGCCAGGCCACACGCGTGTCGGCAGCTAGTGGCAAACCAATACACGGACCCAGGCATTACTGTGAAAAGACCCATGTGTGGACTTGCACGCATGGTGCTCAGACCACATAGAGACAGATCATGCTCAAACCCATCGGGGTGGGTTTCCAAAACCACTGCTCATTTACTTCATCAGTGCCTTGGCTTTGCCATGGTAACCTCAAGGGGTTTCCTAACCTCAGAGCCAGGCCTGCACCCAGGCAGATCCCAGTCTCTGACCAGAGGATGCAGGATGGGTCCCTACAATGCATTATCGGACTAAAACATTTACCGCTGCAACGAGGCGGAAGAAGGAAGCTGGTTGCAGCTTTCAGACCAGCTCTGTTTTATAACGAGGATCTCCCCAGGCCTGGGAATCCCTCTGTCACTGCTTGTGCTCTTCAGTCTTCCCTGCCCTGGGCCAGGGAGGCATATGGCTGGGACTCTCTTCCTTTCGTATGGCGTCAGAGATCAAATCTATGAGCCACTGTCTGGTATTAATCTCTCCATGTGCCGATTCCAGCTACAAATCCCAGCCTGGGGATTTGTAAAGATTGCTGCTTTCGATTAGGTGCTCTGCTGTTCGTCGGGCATCGCGCTCGCACAAGGGGCTGCCCAAGATGTTCATCTGGTAAAATGCTGTTTTGAAGCAGATCTCAGTCTGCTCGGCTTGGCCCACACTTCTCTGTCAAGGTCACTCGTTTGGTGTTGGTATAAAACGCTGGAGAAATAGGTCTGACCTTTCCACGCGGTCGGCACACTCCACTGCTGCCCATCCGTTTGGTTCAGCATCCCCAGTCTCTCCCAGGCGCTTGTGGGATCCACGTACAAATGGTTTACGACATTTGAGCCTCTTAAGCCTCCATCTGTTCAGGTCTTCAGTTAACACTTGGTAGAGCAGGTGATTTTCATCATCTCCTGCCTCTATTGCCAGTGATGATGTTAGGGTCTGTCTTCTTATATCACTTGGTTCAATGCCTGAGAGTACAGGAAATACATCTGTGTGCGTGTAGGTTGTGTAGCCTGTTATGAGTCTCAGCACACCATTAAGTACAGTGTCGGGCTTTTTAGCGTGACAACTTCTAGATCATACAGGAGCACTGTATTCTGCTGGCGTATACACCATTGCAAGTGCAGCGGTTCGGATAGCTTTTGACTGATGAGAGCTGGCACAATAACCATGCCTGAATCTCCTTGCTGGGCGCCGAGCGCAACACGTGTATCCCAGGTTTGCAATTTGATAAGCCCCGAGCCGCTCTCACCCTCCAAGGTGCATGCAGCTAGCCCATAAGACCTGCCATCCTGGGTCGGACCACCGGTCTACCCCCCACCTGTGACAGCACCAAGTAGCAGGGACAAGCATCAGAAACCTTTCCCACTCAGTGATGCTGCATTTCCTTCTATTTTAGGCCGAGTCCAGCGTGCACAAAGCCTCGGTCGATGCCAGCCGCACCACCCAGCAGCTGGAGGAAACCATCGACGACTTCCAGAAGCAGAAGCTGAGAGACATCCAGGTAAAAGGCACCACGCACAGCTCCAGAGAGAGCTACAGGAAGGAGCGGAGGTGGGGAAACCCTGCCTGGCAGCCAGATGGTAAGGCAGCCCGACACATTTAACTTAGCAAAGAGAAGGTGAAGAGGTGACCTGGTCGCAGCAGGTAAGCAAATTTCTAATAGGGTAAGGACTCGCTTCCAGCCAACGAAGGCGTACAAAGTTTAGACAAAATCCAGCTAGAAACAGCGCCCTTTTTTGTTCAGCGAGGATCATTTCAGCCATGGGGATGGCTTACATAGGGCTCAGACACGGGACCCAATTAATGCAGAGTGCTTTACCCCACAGTTAAGTTACTCTGAAATAAGGAGAAGACACATGACAGGCTCTCCTAAACTGGTTACTGTCAGCTCACGAAAGCTCGTGCTCTTTATCCACTCTGGGTAGTCTGTCGGGTGCAAACCTCCCCTGCCTTCTGCCTGCAGTAGATGCCATTATAGAGCCAGGCCACCGGACGGCAGGGAGCAAAGGGCTGCCCCAGAGTGGGTTTGGCAAGCGTCCTAGGCAGTATAGCTACTACCCGTTTCCAAGAGGCCACTTTCCCCTGGATGCGAGTGATTTACTGCATAATAGGCCTGCGCACTGTGCATCTGCCCTGCTTTTATTGCGCAGTAAAGGCGATTTACTACGTCATAAATGTGTCTCATGCCTGTGCCTTCAGGAACGCTATGCCTTCCTCCTTACTTCAAGTGTTTATATCAAAACGGGACGTTTCTTTCCAGCTCAGACAGAAACAGATTTCCTGCAGAAACCCCTGGGAGAGAGCCTCCAGGATTACAGCACCCCTTTTGGCATTAAGAGTCTAAAAATCCTCCCATCTCATCCCTATACAGTTGGTCTGGGGAATAGGGTCTGGGGCACAGCTTTGACTTCATAGGGAGGCCTCAGAGGACAAGAACCTGTTCCCTTCCCACCCTCTGGATGGCAGTTCCTTATAGCCAGCATTAATAAGGATGAAATGTCGTGGCGTGTACAAGCACCCTGTAGAGTCAAAGGAGGCCCCTTCAGACCCCATCAGTGCCATTCCCTCCCTGGCCAGGAGGCAGCATCATTAAGTTAGAAGTATTTGTTTCCCTTGTCCCTCCCTGCTTTGGTACTTGTGCTCTCAGTTCAAGTCTCTCCCCCCAACCCAGGCCTTCCCAGAAGTTAGGCCACTTAGGAGCAGGAACGTGCTCATTCATGCTTCCCTTTCTTGCAGAAGATTTTCTTGGACTTTGTTACCATTGAGATGGTTTTCCACGCCAAGGCTCTTGAGGTCTTTTCCAGTGCCTTCCAGGCCCTGGAGGACTATGACTTGGAGAAAGACCTGGAGGTACTTGGAACAAAAACATAGCTTTTGTACAGACACCCAGCATTTGCATGGCAACGTCCATCCACAGGCCTCAAAACAGTTTACAAGCAGTAACTCAACCATTAAACGCCCCTAGAAGCAGGTATTTTCACTCAGTGTTTTACACACAGGGAAACTGAGGCACCGAGTGGAGGTATAGCATGCATAAGGTCACCGCAAGTCTTGGGAAGTGAAACCAAGTGTCCCAACTCCCAGGTGCTGGATTCAGCTATTAGATCAAGGCTCATGGGGAGATGGGAAACATATCCCCAAAGTGTGACAGCGGCATTCATGTCAGCTACATGCTGTAACATTAACATCTGAAGTCCTGCCTGGGCTGTAGTTGCCCATGACACCAGATTCGATCAGTTAGATGAGAAAGTCCATCAAATCCATCGCCATACAAAGCTGCCAGCTCTATCTCCCGTCCCAGCCAAAATTTATACCCAGTATTAAATCCCTGTGTGTACAGCGATATCAGTGCCCCTGTCCCCAGCTCCAGCGACGGCTTCCCCCTCTGGCAGGCGCTCTCTCCTGCCCATCAGGATTGCTTGCTGCTAGCAAACCTCAAGGCACAAGCTGTTGCGAAGGACACAGGGCTCTGATCTGTCTTGATCTCCGCCCAGCTAGGAACAGAGGCAAGCGCATTGCGCCTTGTTGAGAATAAGCCCACTCCCCCTCTCCAAATGATTTGTACAGCAGCCGACTGAATTCCCCAGCCCAAATCCTCTCCCAGCAATTTTGCTACTGCCTTGAGCTTAAACCTTGTGTGCTCTTTTGTGCCGACAGCAGCTTGGGCAGCCACAGGAACTATTCTTCTATAATTCTCTTGTCTCGTTACATTCAGTGCCTTGCGCGTCCCGTGATTGCTCTTATTAATTGTTCTGCACCAGCCAGCGTGCAACGCAGAGCTCTCTCCTCACGGGTCGCTGCTGGCATTGATCTTTCTTTTCCTTTTTCACCTCGCTAGGATTTTAGAGCTAAGATCCACATCGCTTCTGGCAATTACAACGCGAGGCCAGGCAGTGCTCTGAATCCCTCCCCCACCCTGCCGTGGTCCACAGGCAGTCAGGTGAGAGACACAATTAGAAACGATTGCCGTCATAATATTTTGCCTTCAAATTAAAGCCCGGCTCCCACCTTCCGCGCAGAGCCTGAGAAAGCAAATTAAAACCACTCGAGAAAGAAACAGTTCCCAGGAAGCGATGGTCCCGACTCCAGCAGCTAATTGGAGGTGGGAGGGCAGGCCAAATGCAGCTGGAGCCACCCTACTTCATGACACGGATTCCCCCAAATCATGCCTGAACCTCAAGTTCGCGCCGACCTATTTGATACGGGGCCCGATGATAAGCAGAGCTGTCACAACAGATAGAATAACATTGGCTAAGTACCAGCGACACTACTGCAGATGCATGGTTTGCTTTTGGGACCACGTGCTTTATCTAGAAGTCTGTGCAGGAAACAGGCACAGCTAATTTCAGAGGCGTAGACCTGCAAGCAAATGCAACGTCAAGGCTCCAGCAACAAAATTCAGCTGCAAAGGGAAGTTCACTCTAAGCCAGAGGTGTTGATTAAAGTTCAGGATTCAGCCACGTACCAGTGGTCCTCATACTAAAGGCCAGAGTCCGGCCTTGCTCTGGTGAGAATCAGGAGTAACCTCCATGAAATGAGAAGTTACTTCTGATTTAGGGCAACACAGACAAGGGTGCCATCTGAAAGGGGGCCCAGAAGCAGCAACCCATGCACTGCACTGAAGCATAACAGATTTCCTTCTCTTCATTTCTAGACCGTTCAGAGCGTCTTAGGGAAGATGGTTTTGAGCGAAGAAGACACGCTGCAGGATCTCAGCGATACAGAATATGCACCGATTAGACGGTAACATGAGCGGTGCAATTAGCTGGCCATGATCACGACAACCGGACATGTTTATTCTTCATTTCTTTACTGAACCTTCAATTTTCCATGAAGACAAGGAGCTCTCAGACAGGTCCTGAAGAAGTTTGGAAACCATGCAAACATACCGAGATGACTCCAAGTAGCTCAGTCAGTCTCCGAATTAGAAGGAAACCAGATGTTTTGTTGGCTGGTTGAACATCCTCTGCTGCAGCCTGTGGCATTGCCTTGCCTGATTACAAACGAGCAACAGGCCCCAAAGCCACACATTGCAAGCGTGCCCCATGCAAGGAAGGCAGAGAGCACTTTGTAGGATCACACAGCCCCTGAGGGCTGAAATTTAGGAAGGTGAATTTGTGCCCATCCTCCTGGAGCCCAACAACATCTGTCCATCTGCGAGGCATGGCCCGTACAACTGGGTGCAACCTCTGAAGAGGCACCAAAACCCTCAGTTAGCCAAGACATTTATACAGACACCGCAGACGGACTCAAACTAGGGATGCCAAAGGCAGGTCTGACCCTCTTACCAATGAGATATAGATGACCTACTCCCACTTCCAGCTGCTGTCAGGCAGTCCCCGGGTTTCCATCAGTAAGTCTTCCCAACGGGTCTACTCCCGCAGCTTGCTGAATGCCAATAGGTATACACCAAATAGGTCCAAGGCATCAAAATATATCTCCCACGTTTCACTTCCCCTACTGTTTTGCAGCACTTCGTTCCCAGTCATTCCCACAAGCTGTTCCCATGCAGCATAATAAAACAGCAGCATTTTTCATGCCTTCCTTTATTTTAAGGTTAACTTTGGCACCGGGGGAAAAGCACGGAGAGCTGGAGTGGAGCAGGAGCAGCCTTAATACAGGTTTGCTTTCAGTGCCCGCCTGCCCTCCCATCCCTCTCTGGTCCCTTCTCAAGGGCTATTAGGATTGCCTGCTGTGGGGCCAGTGCTTTGCTAGGCAGCACCCTGGCATCTCTCTTCTTCTGCTGGCTGGGCCGCCTGCCTCTCCAAACTCCAAGCTTGGAGAGCCTGGGGGCGACTTTCTTTGGGCTGCCCACTGCTTCCCACATGTGCCTTCGTGATGGCATTTTCCCTAATTCACCAGGAGTCCCCTGGAGCCCCCTGCCAGGGAAAACTCCTCAAATTAGCACTTGCCCCTTTTGGAGCCCACCTTCGCCGCCGAGAAGTCCTACCAGCTTGCTCCCCTGCTGCGGGGCTTTCCTCCAGGTGGAAGAGGCATTGCTAATTCGCAGGGCTTCTGGCTGCTGTAATTAGGAAGCCTTCCCATCCCACAGGGCTTTGCTGTTTGCACCCTTTTCATCTCACCTTCCAGCACCCAAAGCCCAGTTTGCACTTCAAAGCGACTTGGAGAAGGGGCCCAGTATCACGGTGACCTGCAGGTCTGCAGGGATCGTTGCAAATATAGCTGTCCCCACCGCTGCCCCTGCCACCATCATGTGAGCCCTGGCTCCGGGGGGGCTAACCACTCATTACCGCAGGCAGGGATGGTACCAGCACCCCTAGGCTCAGCTCCACACTGCAGGCCAGGATAGCTTGGCCTCAGGTGCACAAATTAAGCAGCTCCCAAAGCTCAGGGTGCACCTCCGAGGAGCGATGAGAAGACCCTGCTTGTGCTGCACCACCCTTGGCCCACACTACCCATCATCCTCACAGCATCCCGGGAGGCAGGAAAGAAAGGACTTGATCCCTGGCCTTTTAGGTCTTAAGCCGATGCCCTAACCACCGAGCCCTCCTTCCTCTGTCAGCAGCCCCTGCACTTATGGATGCTTCCACCCGCTCTGCGCCGTGCGCATAATCCTGTAGTCAATGAAAAGGCCTCCACTGAGCTCTGGACCAGACCTCAAACCACAGCTACGGCCGCCGCAGAGCCCTCAGCCCCATGCAACATGCTCACAGCACCACCAGCCGACGAGGAAAGAGCAGAGCAGCTGGTAGCTCTTGCCACCCCCGTCCTTCCCCCCTGCAACCTGATGAACACGCGGCATTTCGGCGGGGCCCAGCTGACTCAGAGAGCACCCCCCCTTGGCACACAGCCCCGTGCCGCGCACACCTGACCCGCCGTGATGTCACGCTGTCGAACGTCCCAGCACGACGCCCGGGCATCCAAGGAGAAATGGGTCCCATTGATTTTTCCCTTTCAAGGCACAGGCTATTTTTTTCCTTCCATCAAGCAGCAAATATGCTTTCAGTGCAATAAAGACTGCTGTTCAGTCTGCGGAACAAATGGTTAGCGCCAGCCATTGTACGCAGGGGTGGGAGGGGGGCCGACATGCCGACTTAATGATGGTGATTTAAGCCATTTGGAGCCATTTTCATGGTGCACGTACAGCGCGGGGAAGAATCGAGGGAAGGAGGGAGGGGACACACAACCGAGTGCTTAAAAGGGGAGAGAGAAGCAGCCAAGAGGCGGCAAGCTGTTCACCCCATGGCTTGGCCAGCCCAGCCCAACTCAGCCCCCCCTCCTGACCCCAAATCAGCAACCTGCCTTTGCCCTGCTAACAACAGCTGCTCGGAGCAAGGGCCAGCTGGCAGCAGTGGACAGGGGAGCTTTTACCCCTGCTCCCTCCCTGGCACAGCACAGAAAGCCGAGGATCGAGCTGGCATCCAGGATCTGGCGCTGGCCTTGCAACGGAGCCCATTTTGCAAGGCTAAAGCTGCAGCCGGGGATATGGGTAGACCGGCACCGCAAGGGCTGAAGCCCCCATGCTTCTGCTGCTGTGGAAATGGTCTGGGGCAGCAAGAGCTCTCCAAATGAGGCCTTTTCCCTCCGTGCCTGGCTCTGGCCCTGCACCATGCCAGCAAAGCGCCCGTGTGTGCAAGTGCACCGCTGGCACAGACCCCGACTTGACTGCACGCTTCGCCTGCGTGCCAAGTGCCCACCACTGTGCCCTTTCCTTCATGGCCGGTGCAGGGAAGCACTGGCAAGGGAAGAAGCCCCCCACTCTTTCCTCCTCTCGCAGCAGGGAGCACAGGGGTGGGGGCATCACAATTGGACTTCAACAGCTGGCTTTAATGGCCCAGCTTCCCCAGGCGATGCTGACTCTCCCGCATGCCCTGAATGCACCCCCCGGGAGAGTTATACAGGCTTGGAGACCGGCCGGCACAGACCAGAGATGCCCAGCAAGGGCCTGAGCAGGTTTCTGCTGCCATAAGGACAAGACGTCGGTTCCTTCCTGGGCTCTCTGAGCGGAGCGGAGAGAGTCTCTGAACGGCTGGTTCATACGCGGCTGTCTCTGCATTCAGAGCTGACCCCTATTAACTCCCTGGTACTTCATCTCAATAGTCCCTGACACTACATGCGACCGCATTTGCATTCAGCGCCTGGGGCTGAGCGCCCTGGAGCCCCGGCGTGGAGGGATCGATGGGATATTGACACACTTGTCACGCGGCATTTACCCACATCCGTGTGCACATGGCAGGCATATTTAACTCAGATTGGAAAAGAGAAAAGTTCAGGGCCCGGCCACGGTGCCGCCAACTCAGACTGGGACCGAAAAACAAGCTGGCGATGATGGAGAGGCGAAATCCCAGAGAACGGGCGAGGATGGCATCGCTTGAACTCCCGCAAGGGTGCAGGTACGGGGCCTGGGAGAGATTTGTCACTGTTCTCCCTGCAAAAGGGGCATGTCTGATGGGGATGGGGGTGTCACTAGGCATAAGTTTCTGCATGGCTCTGTCTTGCAGCGATGGCACCTCCTCAACCCCTGATGCTATCGTCCTTCCGTAGTCGCACCGAGCATTCACCGTGAGCACGGTGGACAGGACAGAGTTGCTCCTGCTACAGCAAACCCCGGCAGGAGCAAGGAGCGGGGCAGCAGAGGAGCAAAGAGAAGGGAGGAAAAGACAACTTGCAGCAAAACTTTGCTCCCTCTCGGGTCATCAGAGAGCGCATCGAGGGCTGCTTTCTATGATCCGCAACCCGGTACCCCACGAGCACGTAGAAGGGGGACCTGGCCCCCAAAAGCCGGAGAGCCACTGTGAAAGGCTGAATGAGGGCCACAAGCCTTACCCACCTCACCGCCCGATGTCCATAGCCCCCGCGGTCTCTGTGCTGGGCATCCTTCAAGCAACCCCGAGACTCAGCTCCTGCGGAGAGGAGGAGAAGGAAATGCAGCATGAAGTTCAAGGCTCGGCAGCTCCCCTCCTGCCAGCCCCGTGTCACCTGATCGCCCCCACGGCTCCTGCTCCTATCCGCACACCCGCGTTTCCTCAGCCCCCGCAAGCCACGAGCTGCCATTCACACCTTGCACCTCCGCGGAGAGCCAGCCGCTTTTGGACAGCACCTTGCAGCATCAGGGCCTTCAACCTGCTATACGGACAAGGCTGCAGGGGGAATGCCGCTACCTCGGGGGTCCCCCAGCACCCGCGGAGGCGACTCAGGACCAGACCCCGCAGAAACAAGGCGCTGGCAGAGCGCCGCTACCCGGGCCACGGTTCAGGCTTCTCCAAGCATGGAAACAAGGGCAAGGAAAACAGATGGGTACGTGCTTGGATGCCGTCCTGCCTCAGACCTCAAAATCGAGGTGCGCCGGCGACACCAGCATTGCCATCCAAGGGGGACGCCGAGCTACTCGGCTCTTCCAAAAGTGCCAGATAGGCTGTATCTAATTCGGGTTGCGAACAAGCTGCATCTCCGCAGAGTTACCTCCTCCCCCCTGCCCCGCTCCCTCCTTCCAAGGCTATTTTTGAACTGAAAAAGCAAGCTGCCAAGGACTCGGCGCGCTTGGAGCAGACCTCAGCACTGTGCCCTCCTCTGCTCGGCACTTTTCCTCCACGCTCACGGCCCAAGAGGAGCTACAGCTGCGTCCCTCGGATGCACAGCTCCCTCCCCGCTGCAAAGCAGCTGACCCTTTGCCCTCGCTTGCTCTTCTCAGGGCCTGGCAATATTAGGATTGCAGCGGGCTTCCCACAGAGTGCTCCCGAGCCCTGGCCTCGCCGGAGTCGCGCAGTAAATCCACGCGCAGTGATTAAGGCAGCCGCTCGCATGGCAGGCTGCAGCTGACGGCTTTGTGGGACACCGGCTGCAAAGCAATTTCAAGGGCAGGGGTCAGTTCATCCCCGTTGCAGCAAAGGTCAGGGTCAGAGGATGCCTTGCCGGCAACTTGTGAGCTCTCCCTTTTGTTGGGCCGACCCTAGAAGCAAAGATCAGGGGCCCTTCAGGCTGGATGCTGTTCCAAACCTATCCTGGCAGCCCCTGCCCCGGGGAGCTTACAGTCCAAATAAACATGAGATCCTGGCTTTGCAGGGGTTTCCTGGGGCTGGATTCACTTGAGTCTTGGTCTTGCCTATGTGGCAAGCTATTGAGAGCAGACTGGACACCAACCACACGCTAGAAGTGTCCTCGCAGAGGCTGTGCGGCCACTGCAATTCCCACCCCGGCTTGCCGGGCACCAGCTTCCCCTTGCGCACGAGCTGCTCCGATACCACTCAACGATAGGTGTGAGGCTAGCCCGGCAAGCTCGTTATCACAGGGATAAAACAACCTGCCTCTCAAACAGATGGAGAAGGTCAATTAGCAATTCAAAGCTCAAAACGCTGTATAAAGGCTAAGTATTATTACCCTGACATTCAGCTTGGCCAAACTGCAAATAATAGTCATCGTAGGTGTTGCCCCTCATTAAAATCCCCAGTAATGAGTCACCGAAGCATTTCAGCACAACATGTAGTGCTACCCCACATCAGCATGGCACCTGGGTCCTACAGGCTGTGCCCCCCCCTCCCAGTTTGGATACACACGTCTCCCAGCAAACTAGCCATAGGCTTCAAGGTCTCACTGGGACATTGCTGCTGCCTGGGAAAGCCTGAGTCAGGGAGCGCAAGGGAAACCACAGCGGTGGTGTTACCCCAATTCTTGCACAGGAGGTGAACAGGACATAGCAAGGACACTAGCAGGGATGTCCAGAGCAGCACCGGGAGAGTCACCGGAGACAGGGCACAGGGGAAGGGGATTGCTGGACTACCTCCAAGCATAGGGTTTACACTACCACTGACCCCTGCTAGCACAGCTAGAAAGGAGGCCTGCTTTAAATAGGGTCTGAAGCCATACTCCTGCCTCGTTAGCTGGGGAACCACCCAAAGGAGGGGCAAAGGCTGGGCTGGACTCATATATATATACACACGCACACATATATATATATACATACACATATATACATACATACATACACACACACACACGTATATATTTATATTTATGAATTTTATATATTTTATATATGAATGAGAGATACATGAGCTCCAGCATACAAGGGCTACAGCTCCGAGGCCCCTGGGGAACGAGCCATGTACAGAAAGGGCACGGGCCCTTGCCTTCCCTTAGCCTGCAGCAAGCCCCATGGAGAAAGCAAATAGCCTATGTAGCTATTATCGGGCGGAAATGCTGACCTGCTGTCTTCAGCTTTTCCCGGCCACTCGCCTAGAGCAACTGCCCTGAGGCTCATAAGCTGCTGAGCAGCCTACATGCCTCTGGCTGTGGTTCTGCACAGGCAGCGTTTTGCTACGTTTAGTCCTCACCTTGCTGGTTTAAATGCCCTCCCGTTGCTGCTGAGAGCAGTTCTGATCTGACTGATCGTTCCTGGCAAAGCACCTGCATCTGTCACCTCCGGTCTGAGCTCCTTGGAGCTAGGATGCTTCTTTGCTCAGGTTCGTCTACTGTGCCCATCACCGTGGTCTCTGGGCACCCCACAACCTGATGTGATTAGTGTCTGTCCACCAGATTTGCCCACCAGCGGCACTGCCATCTTGGTGTGTGGTTCTGCTTGGGGGAAATCCCTCTTCTCTTGCGGGTGGGAGCTGGTCAGGCGCTTTCTTTGGGGGGCGGTTACCTATCCTGGGTTTTTCTGGGGCCAGGCATCCCTTTAATCTTCTCCCAGGCCAGCTCAAGTGTCTGCGGGGTTTATAAGCTGCATGAAACCTATTATGGGGGGATTACATGGTACAGCATAGTGGGCTTTGCTGGAGACAATGCTGCTCTGGTGGAGGTGCTGGAGAGGACCGGTCCATTTACTTACTTTGCTTCTTTAAAAAGTCTTCACGAAAGAAAACAC
Source organism: Gavialis gangeticus (assembly GCF_001723915.1). Taxonomy (NCBI): domain Eukaryota; kingdom Metazoa; phylum Chordata; order Crocodylia; family Gavialidae; genus Gavialis; species Gavialis gangeticus. The sequence goes on along the minus strand of NW_017728998.1, from coordinate 4,771,120 downwards.
CTGCAAAGGAAACAGGAGCCCTGGCTTTTATCCCTGCATCTGGCGCCAGCTCATATTAGGGGACCGTTGCCAACTCCCCTCACCTCTCTGCCTCAGTTTCCCCGTAAGCAAAGTAGGGAGTGTGTCCGTAGGGGCAGCAGGGAGGTGCTTTCATGGTCTGGGATGGAGGTGCGCAGCATGGGAGATGAGCACGGAGGGAGTCCAGCAGAGGAGGGAAAGAAAACGGGCTACGTGATTACACCAACAAGTGGTTTGAGTGAAGTAATCAGTAAATGGATGTCTCAACCCCGCCGAGCCCTGCCAGCCCTGGGGGAGGAGATCCAGACCCCATGATTTCTTAGCTCATGACTTCAACTTTTACCTGTATCCGCGAGCTGGCAGGGGAGGATTGGGACGTGTCCGCGTTGTGTGTATTCGTGGATTCGGAGACAACACATAGCTGGCCTAACTCCAGCATATGGGTTTTTCCCTCCTCTCCTAAAATATCTCTCTTCTCCAAGCAGCAAACAAAATAAGTCTTTCTTTTTCAACCCGAGCAGAGAGGAAGGAGCTATTTATTGCAGCCTGGGGAAACCGTTGCCGATTGCAGCTCTTGGCCACTTTTCCAGGGTTTTTGGGAAAAAAAAAAATTCATCCCATAAATAGACATCTTTGCAGCACAGCCCAAGCTGTGTTGGGATGGGCTGTTCTCCTCAGACAGTTTGGCCCCTGTTCAGGAAAGTGTCCCTCTTCCAGCCAACACTTAAACCCCCACTTAAGTTTAAGCATGTGCGTAAATCCCCGGGAATCAGAGCAAATGAACTTCTGTCACCTCCACTGCATTTTCTGGCATAAACACCCCTGAGCAGTAAAAAGGAGCAAGACTTTCAAGGTTGGGGGGGACTGGAGAGCCCAACACTCAGGAGTCGGGGAACTCTTCCCCGTGGGTCTTGCTATGGCTCGATGAAGGGCTATGCTCCTTCAAACTTAGGTGGACACCAAAGTCCCCCAGGATTGCTGGGTCAGGCCTGAAGCAGCTGAAACATTGGCCTCTGGCTTTGTGTTTGGAGGGCTGCAATCGGTGCAGGAGCTCTGGGGAGAGGCTGGAGATAATCACTGTGCAAAGCAGAATCAAACCCTGGGGCTGG
>NW_017728998.1:4737330-4769905 GCF_001723915.1 Gavialis gangeticus | reverse complement strand
TGGGGCTGGGGCTGGTCCTGATCCTGCCTGGCTAATTCTGCCTGGCCCTTTGCACCTCCAGAAATGCAAAGGGCCCTGAAGTGACACGCCAGCCTGGGACTTAGCCCTGGCTCCCTGCAGGTAGTGGGGCTGACCTCTGTAGTCCAGAAACTCGAGGCTGCCTGAGCCACCCCTTCGCAGGGAAGAAGAGGGGACAGCTGGGGTCTGAATGAGGAGGGAAAGCAAGTGCCTGTGCTGCAGAAGGTGATCCTGCTTGAGCCCCACTGCTGGATTTGCCCTTGCAAACCCCACTGGTGCAGAAGCCACCCATGAGATGTGCAGCTCTGACACCTGGGTGAGAGAGCCTAGGGGATTTGTGTACCCTTACCCCCCCGCAGATGCTTCTTAATGGGAAACAGGAAAGCAAGTGAGGCTGCTTCACAGAGCCAGGCTCATCGGCCCTTAGTCTCTCCACTAAAAAGACACAAGCACTGAGACTCTTGCAGGGTTTTCTCAGCAGACTCTAGCAGGGAATCCTCAGGCTGGAAATTGGGAAACCAGGAGAAGTAGGAAGGCAGCACAACCGCTGGCTTGGTCACCCAGGCTGGATGGGAGCATGGGTCTCTGCCTAGAGAAACTAGATGAGAAAGTTGGAGCAACTTCTCCCCACTTCTCTAATGGGCTGAGGACATCAAAAGGACCAGAGAAGTCTTCCCGCTCTTCACACGCGCCATTCCTGCTCTGGAGTAGTCGTGTCTAGATCAGGAATCGCTTCTCCACCAGCGTCTTTGCAGCCAGATTTCTTCTCCCCAGTGCATTTCGCACCATCTCCACCACCTGCAAACAGGACACAGACCTGGAGCCTTGCCCTGGAACCTGCCCAAATCGGCCATGTATAAAATCATTGAAAATGAGGGCTGAAGGGATCTCAGGAGGTCACATCTAGTCCAACCCCCTGCTCCAAGCAGGACCAGGCCCAGCTACATCACCCCAGCCAAGGCTTTGTCTAGCTGGGTCTTCAAAATCTCCAAGGATGGAGAGTCCACCACCTCTCTGGGGAGCCTGCTCCAGTGCTTTACTACCCTCCTAGTGAGAAAGTTTTTCCTAATATCCAACCTCAACTTCCCTTGCTGCAGCTTGAGCCCATTGCTCCTTCTGTCATCTGCCACCGCTGAGAACAGCCCAGCTCCATCCTTGTTGCAACCCCCCTGCAGGTAGCTGAAGGCTACTACTAAATCCCCCCTCAGTCTTCCCTTTTCCAGACTAAATAAGCCCAGTTTCCTCAGCCTCTCCTCATTAGTCGTGTGCCAAAGCCCCCTGTGCTTAGGCCTGGGCCAGGAGACCATGCAGGCAAATGGTTGAATTCAGGGGTACTTTTGCAACAAAGGGAGGATGCACCGGCCTTACCTTCTGCACAAGGAAGGTGCTGATCGCCGCCAGCACAAAGTCCTGCGCCCCCAGATCGACGACTGAGAAGAGCAGGGTGTCAAAGAGCAGCAAGGCCAGCTCGTTATTGTAGAAGAGAGTCCTGCTGAACAAGGCACGGTCATCTGGAAGCAGGAAAAGCCTCTTATAGCCCTGTGGGCACTGCATCAAGAGGGGCAAGGGGCAGATGTTAAACCCTGAGGAAGGGGCGGCTGCATGGGGCTGTGATGGTCAATGCTGCAGAGGTGCACGGCGCTGTACAGATAGGTTGATGACCTGACCCTAGGCTCTGCAGGGCTGAATCCAGACCAGAACCCCTGCTGTTGTGGGAGAGTGAAAACCTACAAGCCAACAGGCTCTACCCACCCTTAATTAAGAAAATAGAGACCTTCCACACCCATGTTTCCTTTGCATGAACGTGATGGCATCCAGCGCACTGACTTGGCTGGCTGCCTGCAAGGCTGCGGGGTGGGAGGAGGACTTCTCCAGCTGACGCAAAACAGCTAACACCCAGGTCTCACGGACAGCTGCTGGGACCTCCGCTCCAAGGAGGATTCCCCTTTGCAGGGACAGGCTCCCTGGAAGAGAGCAGCAAGTTACCGTTGTAGAGGACGGACATGTCTCCTAGCTCCTGAAACTCCATGTCCAGGACCTGCTCCAGGAAGAACTTGTCCTTCACCACATAGTCCATGTCTCTGTAAGCCTGCGGGGACAAATGCCGGGACGTGAGCAGAGCCCTCGTTGATGGCCTCTCACTCCGGCGTGGCCACGACCAGCGCTTTCGGGAAGGAAAACAACCAGCTCACGTGTTCAAGGAAGGAGCTGAGGAATCGGTTCAGGGTGTAATAGCTCTTGAGTCTTTGCTCATGCACGTCAGGCCTGCACCTCTTGCCTCCGGGGACCTGCAAGCAGAGTTTGTAGAAGACCCCTCACTTTGGGGCTCCAGTTTGGAGGCAAAAGCATTTCTCATTCAAATTTCCACTTTGCTAGCAGAGATAATCTTGCTAGGATCCTTTGACCCCAGCTGCCTTCCTGCCCCTGGGGCAGGGGGCTGGGCTTGATGATCTCCCGAAGTCCCTTCCAGCCCCAATGTCTATGAAATCTGGGAAATTATGGCTCTGTTTTCACCTGCTGCTTTAAGGCCTTCACCTTGCACGGCAGAAAGGTCCTGGGGAGGGGGGTGGTCAGTGATAAAAGGCCTTGGTGTGAACATAGTTACACACAGCTGTGTGGCTTTTAGTCCTCAAAGAGAGGGGTCAAGGGGACTCAGGAGCCTGTAGTTCAGCTTATGGAGTGCAGCTAGCACTGGGGTGAAAGCTCATCTGCTGTGGGTCACAAAGGGTCAGGGAAACAGTGCTTGTTCATACAGAAGTAAGCCTGGAAGGGACCTCAAGAGATCCTCTAGTCCAACCAGGAATCAAACCTGTGACCCTGGTGTTACTATCTGAATTCAAATGACAGTAAAACAGCTCCGCTGGCCAAACAGCGATGCATCAACTTGCGGGAGTTGCTGATCGTGGGCAGCCGCTGACCTAGTGGACCATAATTTGTATGGTTGAGAGTCAGGGTGGGGGCACGTGATGCAATTACCATGGGGTAATTTACTTCACATTTTACTCCACAGTAAATTTATTCCACAATAAGGAGAGGACACATGACTGGCTGTTATAACACTGGGTCACTGGCAGGGAAGCCAGTTTGCATTGAGCAAAGAGCTCCCCTGGGATGCAACTGGCTAGGAGATGGGACATACAGCTAATAAACCAGGGAAACTTGCACCTGGGTATAGGGACACTTTTGGAGGGCTAACTTTGCCCTGGGGTAACTTGCACCTGGGTATAGGGACACTTTTGGAGGGCTAACTTTGCCCTGGGTATAGGGACACTTTCGGAGGGATAACTTTGCCCTGGGGTAGAACGACTTGGCCCAGTGTACAGCTGTGCATGGTGTGTCTGCTTCACTTTGCTAACAGGGTGAAGGCCATGCCAGGTGTCCCCACTCTTAGATGAAGCCCTAGCTTTACCTTGAAAGCTGGGAACTCTTCTCTGTTGGGCCACTCGGGGAGCCGGCTGCGCTGAGTTTATACTTTATAGTGATGGAGATAAAAAGCAGCAAGGAAAGAGATTCTCTTTTGCAACCAGGGACACAGTTGAGATACCAAGCTATTATTGAAACCAGGGAAGAGCTGAGTTTATCGTGTGTCTGAGGACTGGTTCTGTAGGAAAATGTTCTGATGATTATCAATGCCAGCCTGAGCAGCCGGTCTGGAAATAATGCAGGTTTCTTTTGCGCCTGCCAGAGGCCCCTTGAGAGCTGGCAGATTTAAACACCAACCCCTGCAAAGAGAAGCAGGGAAAAGCCAGCAGGAATGAATCCCCACAGCCCGAGGAAAGGAAGGTACCTCCGTGAAGGGCTGCGTTATCTTGTCGTACAGCTGTCGGACTCTGTCGGTGAGGAGCACCTCGAAGGTCTGGATTTCGGAGTTGGGCTCCAGGCCTCTCAGAGGGCACAGATCCTCCTGCCAGGGAGGGAAATGGAGGCATGATCCTGGAAAACTAATGCTTGTGACTGGCATCCAAGCTGGACTTCCAGATAAAATACCCACAGCCCTGATCTGGAGCAACGTGCCTCAAGATGGGGCATGCAGGGGATGCCGGGAGGGTGCAGAAGAAGGAAGGGAAACTAGAAATGGAGGAGGAACTAAGCATGAGAAACACCACAGCGATTCCTCCGAGGCTCGGGAGAGGTTACAGCAGGGCTGTGGCCCCCCCAAGCAGACAAGCACCTTCAGAAGAAGCAGCAGGGCAGCCCCAGGGGCCTGGCTTACCTCCTCCCTGCGGAGGCAGGCATACATGGCGTCCATGCCCACATCAGCCTGGCCGTGCACGCTTCGCCCATGGATGTAAAACCCGTAGCATCTATGCATCAGGATGAAGATGGACACCTGTAAATTGGAAGAATGGGAGCATGCACCGAGGTCAGTGATTCTCCACCGAGGTGCCCGGATCGGGAGATCCTTGCAAGGTTACTGCAAAATATTCCCACGATTGGGTGTGCAACCATTTGCACGTGACTCACAAGACAAACCCAGATTTCAAACAAGAATCCAGTGCGTCAAAAACCTTCTGAGCTGCTGTGCCTTTCTGGGCTCTTTGCAAGAAAGGAATTTCCTGTATTATTTTTGCATTGTCAAAAACAAGGAAAAGCTAAAAGCTGGCATTTTCCACGGAGGATCTGGAGCCTAACAAGGTTGAGACCCCTGGCCCAAGTGATCACTAATCACAGTCCTACGGGGCCAGGCCAAGTGTCTGCTGTATGCTTTGCCCTAGGGTGCAAGGCCCCCTCCCAAACATACACCATGGGGACACTGATCCCCACCGGGAATGTTTTTAGCAGACCCAGGCAACATCAGAGGCTACGACCCATGGCAGCTTCATCTTCCCTGTGGTGGTGAGTTAGCTAAGGGCAAGAGAGCAGTTATGGAGCATGGGGTAGGGCAGAGAAAGTTATCTGCTCGTAGCACAGACTCGTTTCTGCTCTGAATGGAGGAGGACGTGGCGTGGATGCCTCCGGGCACTGGGAGAAGCAATGTGATGCGCTATAAGGAGAAGCCAAGTGCAGCACATAAGCTTAGGTAGTGGGTGGGAGTTTTCACCAGGCCCTGCGCTCATCTCTCTGGGGCCAGGCCATCAGCTGGGCTGGCGTGAAAAGCACTGGCACTCTCAAGGGTGCAAAGCAGCAGCAGCAAGCCTACCAAGCCAGCAGGATGTGGACAAGGGCAGCAAGGTGGGTGTGCAAACCTGTGCGGGCACAATGTGGTACACGCATAAATTGTGCACACACCCAAGGCGGCCAGGGCGAGAAGGAAGCAGGTGGAAGGGAGAGGAGGGCGTGGGAGCGCTCGGGGCTAGCCGGGGAGGCCGGTGCTAGGGAGACGAGGGCTGAGACTTTGACAGCTGGAGCATTCCCCTCTCCGCACAGCAGCCCAGATGTTCAGCTGTTCTGCATGGGAGCAGCACCGGTGCCAGATCGAGCTCAGAGCTCGTGACCTCGCTCCTGAGCCGGCCCGGCTGCCCAGCACTCACGTTGCTCAAGGAGCAGAGATCTACGAACTGATGGATTTTGTCCTCCACGAACCGCTCGTAGACACCGACGGAAAACACCATCTGCAAGGAAGAGCAGCAAGCAGCTGCACTGCCTGCACTCAGCAGACATCTTACATAACCCAGGCCCAGCAGCAAGGAAAAGCAGTCTCCTTTCCCCCCGCTTTTTGGAAGCCCCTGCGTTATCTCGTGCTCTGGCTCGCTGGCAAATGCCTTCTGTGTCTGGACCTAAAAAGGTGTGAGTTCAAGTCTCGCGAGCAATATTAGGCTGAATGAAAGCAAATCCTGCCTGAGGGAGGAAATGCATAATTGGGCATGTCCTTTGCTAAACTCTGTCTTGCTTTGACAGGGCAGTAAGGGGGGCCTGGTTAAAGACACTTCCATCAGGTAAAACATTAAGTGCTTTCCTCTGCCAACATCTCACACCCTCTCCAGGCTTGCGGTGCCCTGCCCCATCCCAATCAAAGCCCGGCCCCGGGAGTGGTGGGTGCACTTTGTGCCCCTCTGAATGTGCCCATGCCCAGCCAGGCCGTCGTTCACCTGCACAATTGCCACGGCCATCCAGAGCGAAGCAGAGATCCCAAACCGAAGGATCGGGCTCCACGCCGCCACGTATGAGTCGGGGCCAGGGTGCAGATTCACGGTCAGGTCGCGCGACGCCAAGTGCTTCAAGCCCACGACCTGGAAATAGAAACCAGTGCACAATGTGGCCCTGAACCCCTCCTTGAGCTGCGCTGAAAACAAGCCTTGGTACCTTGTGGGCCATCCAAATAAATCATCATGGATCAGGACAAATCCTGGGAGGTTACAGAAAGCCTGGAAGCATCGCTGAATTTTTAACTCTCCTGTCAGGCATGCAAATACCAGGATTATGGGTCCTGCATAGAGACATTCCTGCTTTTTCAGCTGCCGGGGTGAAATTGTCAGCCAGCTTCCAAATGAGCTTTCACTATTTTACACGCACAATTTTAATTTTAGCACTCATTAAAAAATAAATAAGAAGACCCTCAATGTTTGTTCATGCAAATGAGGCGTTCTGCTAATTGCCTAATTTGTGAATGCAAAGCCTGTGTGGCTGCACAAAATCCCAGTTACTCGAGAAGCAGGGAAGGGCAGGATGAAAGTCAGAGCTTGTTTCTGGGTTCACCAAGAAAGAGGATTTTTCTGCATCTCGGCTCTGAAGGGTCCATACTCAGAGCCCCAAGCTACACAGACCTGGGGAATCCCAGTCTCCACAGAGGAAACATTTAACCAGGGCAGACGCAGCCAAACCAGCATCTGCACAGCTTGCGTTCCAGCTTTGTCTCCTTTCTGCACCAGAGACCAGACCTAGCAGACTCTTTATCCGGCGTGCAGAGATCAAATAACTGGATCAAATAACTGCAAGCCCCCAGGGGATAAAGCACTGAGCTGCCGCAGTTCTCCACGCAAAATCACGCAGCATCATTAAAGACCAGATTAGACTATGACACGCCTCATTGTGCCGGCAGTTTTGCTCAGAGCTCAGGCTATCCCCCAAGCAGGCCTCATCGACCCGGTTTCTGTGCCATCGGAGCTGGTGACAGACGCGCTCACGCGTGGGGTGGCTCGTTTCCGTGGTCGTGAGCCCAGGAGAGCCGCAGGATTGTGGGGGACCCAGTGCCACATCGCTTGCTCCAGGTGTCCCTTCCCATCTCCCCCGTACCTCCAGGAGAAGCAGCACCGCCACCAGCTGAAGCAGCGGATTCAATTTCCGATGCGTTTGGATTTCGTTCCACTCGTTGGCGACCAGGAAAGTTCTCCAGATGCTCACAGAGGAAGCGACCCGCTGGCCTCCTAAGAGGAAAGCCCCATGCTGATTTCCATTCCTTTTATTGTGATGCCGCACACGAGCTCAGAGGGCTCTTGGCAAAGCACGGAGCTAAATGGGGGCTTCCATTACGTTAATTTCCCCCCCCCGATATAAATCCCTTATGCTCCAAGGTGACGGGGGCTCTCAAAACAGCTTCCTTTCAAACCACCACTGATGCCTCCAGTAGCTGGGATTCCTCTGCAAGCACTGGTCAGCTAAGTCAGCGGCAACCCAACCCAGAGCAGCACTGGGGATGTCGCGGTCCACATCTACCAAGCAGGAAAGTCTTGTGGGGCTTTTTCTCCCTTTTTTTTTTAATGAATGGTAAAATTAAAAGTGTGCATGTAAAATCAGTGAAAGCTCATTTGGAAGCTGGTTGAAAATTTCACCCCAACAACTAAAAAAGCAAGCATGTCTCTACACGGGGCCCATAATCCCAGTATTTGACATGGGTTTCATTTATGGGAGCTTGACTCTTGACACCCTGGGTGGGATTTCCAAAGGGACCCAGGTCACTTAGGGGTGCAAGCCCTCCTTGTAGTGAACCAGACCATGTATCTAAATTATAGAATTGTAGAAAATGAGGGTTGAAGGGACCTCGAGAGGTCACATCTAGTCCAATCCTGTGCCCAAAGCAGGACCAGTCCCAACTGCATCCTGCCAGACAAGGCTTTGTCTGCCTGGGTCTTCAAAACCTCCAAGGATGGAGATCCTACCACCTCTGTTCCAGTGCTTTACTACCCTCCTCATCAGAAAGTTTTTCCTAATTTCCAACCTCAACTCCCCTTGCTGCAACTGGAGCCCATTGCTCCTTGTCCTGCCATCTGCCCCCACGGAGAACAGCCCAGCTCCATCCTCTTTGCAGCCACCTTGCAGGGAGCTGAAGGCTGCTATTCAATCCCCCTCTCAGCCTCAATCTCTCTTCTCTAAATCACTTTTGTGCATTTGACAGGATCTCCTGCTTTCTTTTCATGAGTTTCCAGCCAAAGTCAATGGGAACTGTGTGCACTCAAGTGTCTTGAAAATGCAACCATCAGGGTGAAATCTTGGTCCTACAGACGCCACTGGCTCAATTCCCATGGGGTCAGAGTTTCAACAGGGTGTCTAAGCTGGGCACGTGGAAACGGAGGGGCTCACAACCTCTTCGGGTGTGCCTGTGGTGAGCCCCTCTCACTCACTCCTCCTCAACACGTGTCCATGCCCCAAAACGAGGATGTGGATTCAGCTAGAGAGGCCCTGAACATGCAACCAAGCACCTGTCTGTGGTGGAGAACGTGGCAGTGGCTCAGGGCACATGCATGTGGCCAAACAAAATGTGCTGCGTGGTCTGCCTGAGCTTTGGCACATGTGAATGTGAGCGTGGTGCTTATGGAGACCATGTAGAGCCAGCTGAGACAGCACAATGAACCATGTGCAGAGCCAGGAGTCCCGGCCTCCCCGTCTCCCTAGACTTAAGTCTCTCTCTTGCCTTCCTCGGTGGCTAAGCGAAGCAGGACCGGAGAGGGTCCCATTTATACTGCTGCAACATGCACATTATATAACATCATCAAGCACGTTGTTTTCTAAAAAGGAGCAGAAATCACCGGCTGACAAGCTAAAGCACTGCGTGTGTATGGGCATGCATGTGTGTATTCACACATGTGTCTACACATGCGTGCATGTGCACATGGGAACATATGCCTGCGTGCACATGAGTGCATATGCATGTGTGTGTGTATGCATGTGTACACACAGGCGTATGTGTGCACATGCATGTATAAGTGTGCATGGGAGAATGCGCAGGGGGCACCAACGTTTCAGTAGGATTTAGAGAGCAGAGCAAGCGAAGAGCTGCAGCTGACCTGGGGCTGCTCGGAGCGCTGGCTTCTCCCTGGGCCTCTCCCAGTCTATCAGGAAGATGGAGATGGTTAGCTGGGTGATCAGGAGGTGGAGCAGGTCCAGAGCCTGCAGCAAAGGCAGACAGAACAGGTGGGTCCCATGGCTGAGAGGGATACGGACACACGCAGCACCCCGGCATCCCCTGCACTGGAGCTGGCACATGCCAAGCTGGAGACTCCTTGACCTGCTCCTTGACCTGCTCCATCTCTACAGGTTTCCAAGGCCCAGGTTGACTTTCACTTCCCCAGTTGAGACCATTGCTCCTTGTCCTGTCATCTGCCCCTGTCCAGCTCCGTCCTTTTTGGAGCCACTCTTCAGGGAGCTGAAGGCTGCAATTAAATCCCCGATCCGTCTTTTCTTCTGCAGACTGAATAAGTTCCCCCAGCCTCACCTCATAAGTCGTGTGCCCCAGCCCCTAAACCAATTTCACTGACCTAACAAGCAGCGGCTTCAGGGTTACGAGCTCATCTGATCCACCCCAGACACCAGCAAGGGGCCTGCTGAGCTGCCATCAGCCGCAAGCCAGATGTGATTGTTCGTTTGGAGATAACTTGTGAGAACCGCGGCCGTGAATCCTACAGCTTCGCAGGCTCAGCTGAGCCTCTCCAAAGTGGAGAGCTCTTCTTTAAGCTCATAACAGGAGGGGGTTTTTCCCCCAGAAGTGTCCCAGCGCATTTGGCTTCAGACAGGCTGGAATCCCACAGTAATGGTATTCCCCCAGGATTTTGGGTTTCCTCCCTGGTAGGATCAGTACTGCCATAGAAAAACCCATCCCCGCGGCCATAAGCCTAGGAAAACGCATCCCCACTCCTCCCTGTCATAAGTACCTTCAACCCAAAAGCGCAGGACAGGTAGATAATGAAGTTGGTTTCCAGCTGACTGCCAGCTGGAGGCAGGGTGACCCCCACTGCCGAAAACTGCTGGCCCTGGGGAGACAGATTTAGATGCCGTCAGAGAAGAGGGTGCAAAAATATACATATCCAGCCTGGTCATTTCCTGCAGATTGTGGCTACCCTCTGGGGAGTGCGCGCCATGCACTGACAGAGAACTGCTCCGGTGCAACTTGGCTGAATGTCTTTGCAATTGGCTCCCCCGTGCTTTGGCAGGTTTTAAATAACCCACGCAGTTGGTTTTCTGACACTTGCCTCAGGGAACCATCCCACAGCTCCCCTGATCTCCCCAGAGCAGTGAGATAGACGCTCTTTCATTGCTTTTTTCAGAGCTTGCTCTAACCCTCAGACATCTGGTTGCTCCTGCCCCGGCAAGAGATTCCTCTTATCCCTGGGGGTCAGGGATTACACAAATGCAGTTGTGCGAGGGTGGGGTTACACAATACACTTAGACCAGACTCGATCTGTGAAACATTACGTAAGGACGTGCTGTGAGTGGTCACACGTTAGGGTTACTGCTGTTTCTTGCCTGCACAGTTCTGACCTGCCACTAGAGGGCAGGTGACTAGGGGCATGGCTAGAGGTCATGACGCCTGGCTCAATGCCTGCTCTGTCTGGAGGGGGGGCAGGAGCAGTGCATCCTGGGATGCAAGAGAACTGCAGATTGCTCATTTCATGGAGCCGACTAAAGTTACCCTAACATGAGCTAGGTAGCACGGCCCAGAGTTAACCCTCACCTGAAGTGGCATAACACTGAGATATGCAAAGGGTACTTCACAGGAGTTAACGAGCTTTAACAAGCAGATGCTCACCATTTAAGTGTTCTTAGTGTGGTCTAAGTGTAAGTGCAACTACACCTGCTGCAGGCTTACCCCAGTGCAATCTGCTTTTATGGGGTGAGCCACTCTGCTCTGGGGGGGAAGTACCCCACAAAAAGCTGTAGGAACCGTGCACCAGTGTAAGTCACGCTGACAGCCGTGTCCTGTGTCCCGAAGATCCAGACAGTTTCACCTGAGTATCCCTGGGGGGCCCTTTCCTCAAACTAGCCCCTATTTTCCCTGCAATAGCAGCCTGCAGTCTGTTGACCTGGGATAACCTGGCCACGCAACCCACATAAGAAACACAGCTATTATTCACCTTGAAAGCAATGAGCCAGTAAATCCCAATTCCCAGGGTGACCCCGAAGAAGGCGTTGGCTAGAGACCCAGCAAAGAAGGCAAAGAACTTGATAATGACCTGTGGAAGGAGAAAGAAGCAGGGCAGTAATTGCAAGGAGGGAAAACCATGCCGCATATGTTAGTTTGATCCTGGCCTTTGGGTCAGATGCTAGGCTATAAGCTACATCCTTTTTCCACCCAGGAGAAACCCAGGGAGCTTAACAGAGAATGGGCCAATTCCAGTCCTGGTGTAAAGGACAGCACCTGTCAGCACCAAGAGGCTCAGATGTCTCACTGACATCAGCGCAGAGCAGGTGAATCAGGGGCCCTGAGAGCAGCTGATGGCTTGGCAGAGAGGCAGTGTGGGCAGCTCTTTCCCAGAATAAGACAGGAGCATTTCCTCTCTGTCCCTCTGCCTCCAATGCTTTCCATCTGAGGAGCTCACAATGAACTGGGGGATTAGCAAGCCAGCCCACAACCTGCCTGCAAGCCTGGCCTTACCCCTCCCCAGATCCCAGAGGTCTTGGACTTGCCTGTGAGCAAAGTCAGAGGGGAAAATAACCAGCCCCCAATGCCCTGGCCTTCTGACTTTTGCTGGGTCCCCTGTTCCTCTGTGCAACTCTTAGCTCCTCCTGCCTCTGTGCCCTGTCCTGTGAATCACAAGCTCAAGAGGCCTCAGGCAGCAATGCAGAGGGGCAGGGGAAGCAGGGAGGCAGGGGTAAACCCCCAGAGAGCTGAGAGGAAAGGAGGGGAGGACACAAATCCTGGTGTTTGGCTAGAACAGAGGATCCCCATCACGGAGCCTGAGCTGGCGTAGCTAGGGCAGCATTGCCCTCTCGTGGAGCTTCAGCATACACCAGCAGACAGAGTTTGTCAACTGGTGCATCCGTAATGTCCCCCCAAAGGACACTAGATGAGCCCACAGAAGGGTCCTGCTGTCAGCAAAGCTGCATCTGGACCAATGCAGCTGGCTTGCATTGCATTGCTGGAGTGCAGTGCAATCCAGCAAAGCATTGCATCTGGATGCAGCAATACTGCATCTTGGCATTGCTATGTCTGATGGGGGAAGGTGGGGGTTGTACCAGCTGAGGTTTGATGTTCAGACACCACTAGTTCATGGAGGGCTGAGAAAGAAAGGGCACTTTGAGTGGGGTTCACTCGCTGGGGGAAATGACAGATGTGGGCACATCCCCCAAAGCCAAGGGGTAGCTTGGCTTCAGCTTTCCAGAGCTCCACAGCGCAGCAAGGCCTGAGGAAGCCCCCGAAAGATGGCAGTGAGATAACTCAGCTGGGACACAGCAAGGGAGACGAGGATTTGCAGAGCAGTCACGTGCCATCACGTGCCTGCCTGCCCCATTCAGGAGGCAGCAGCATGCAGTGTCCAGGCACGGATGCAGTGCGTTCAGTCTCCTTACCACAAGGCCTATGTTCTGAAGTCGAGACCTCCGCACCCAGCTGCTGGTCTTCAGCAAGGCGTACAAGGCTGCCAGCGACCCCAGGACTGCAAGTGCTATCTGTCAGAGAGAGCAAGGAGGCATCGCAGCACTGGAAGGGACCTCAGGAGGACACATCTAGTCCAAGTCCCTGCTAAGTGGCTAAGCTTTCATCTAACCTAAGAGGATGCACTAGCACCCAGGTCTTGTGCCGCAGCAGTTACACACCTGAACTCCAGGGCCACCCCGGTGAAGCCCTGCGGGAACTCAGAGGATCCTAATGATCTTTTCTGCCCATGCGCAGGGTTTGCCGGTCCAGCCTGCTCTGAGTCCTTTGCATTGCTGGTTGGGACTTTTTCAGCTAAACTTTTGGTGGAGAAATGTTGACTCTCGAAGCTGACACATCTGCAGGGTCTCATAAGCAGCTAGGGAGATGCCTCCAAAGCGGTTTCTCCACCACCTTTCTGGATTTGCAACATGCCAGCTGGATTTGAGAGCATCAGGAGATGCTGTCAACAAGTCCTTCCCATCCAAGCCAGGGCCCTTCACGGGCTCTTCTGCGTTCCCTTAACACTGACCACATGCAGCTTGGTAAGCCCTGCCACCTTCAGCGTCCTCCCTCCCATGCCCTGGATTAGCCTTCCTGCCTTTGCTGGGCATTTCCCACCTCTGGACATCCCTCAGCGACCCAGTGCAGAGGGTGAAAACTGTTCAACTCACAACGGTGACTTGTTGGGATGCCTCTGGGATCTGGCTGTAGGCCACAGCAAAGGACACCTGCAGGGGTCAAGAAGCAGGGAGAAGGCATGAGTGCAACAGGGGTGAGGAAAACCCATGGGCTGCAGAGCATCCAGGTGGACCGTGACCTGGGAACATCGGCCAATGCTTTCCAAGAGAGACTTGAGATGCAAGGCTCCAGGGATGGAGTTGGTGGCCTGGTGTCTCAAGTCCACTAATGTCACCGGCTAATATCAGACACTGCCGCTCCTCCCAGGGCCATCCCCTCCACCCAGGGCAGATGACCCCTCACAGAGCTTCAGCTCAGGTGCCCTGCGTCGGCCTGCTGTGGCACGCCAGAGCCCCTTGCCCCAGCTGCCCGTGCCCTGCATGGCACGCAGGACAAGCTGGCTGCCCTCCCTGCCTCCCTTCCTGGGCTTGGGGAGGGGAGGAGAGGCGAAATCTGAACTCAGCCTCAACCCTGACAACATCCAGAGCTGGCTCCCATCTCTAATTATCACCTGCTGCAGCAACAGCTGCTGAGCGCTGGGGAGCTCAAAGGAAAGTCAAGCAGGTCTTGTTGTTTCAGCTGCTTCGTTTCACATTATGCCTCGTTCGCTCCCCCCCCGCCTGCAGCAGCCCCCGCCAAGGGGACCCTGCCGTGCCCCGCACTTGCCTGCGTTATTGCTGTGCTCTCTTGCCTTGCATACTTCACTGTCAACAGGAAAGGAGGCTGGTCTCCAGGGCTACTGGTTGGGAGGTAAATGCTGGGCGAGCCGGTGGTAAGAAGGGAAAGAAACCAGAGAGGGGTTATCCGGGGGACAGAGCATCTAATTGGAGTTGCACAATGCATTTTAATTAAACCTCGGCAGGAAGCGAGCAGAGGGAAGGGAGTTAATTGTGCCGCACGTGTTGGGGAGCAGGAATGCTCTTCAAGCCAAGGATGGGGAATCTCAGCACCAAGGCAGGTGGAGATGTGGAGAATGCGATGTCCTCGGGGAGGATGGCTGGGTGGGTAAAGGCAGGCCCAGGGTAGATGGGAATGCAGTCACGCCAGTGGAGCTGAGCTGCTGCCCGAAGAGAGGAGCTGCATCTGCGCCTCTGTCCCATGGGCATCATGAAATCACAAGAGGAGCCCAATTCTGGTCCAAAATCCAGTGAAAGCAGACCAGTCCCTTGCAAACTCCCTCAGGGGCTAGAGCTATATGCCCCTGTATCTGAGAAGGCCAGTGCTATTTTAACCCCCTAACTGGAGTTGCACAATGCATTTTAATTAAACCTTGACAGGAAGCAAGGTTGCTGCAAGTTGCCATCTCTCCCTTGCACTAGAGAAAAAAGATTGATCCACTGTCTGCCTCCCTCCCAGCTCCTCATCCCTTGCGTCTTGGTTGTACCCGCCTGCCACCAAGCCGTACCGTCCTCTCCTGGAAAAGCATCTGCAGTGTGCCTGCTTGTTAACAGACACGGGGAGGGAGAGACACAGAAGTGCAAACAAATGCAGTTGCGGCGGCATAAATGGGAAATCTCGTGTCGTGTACATGCACCCAGATGGCAGCTGAAAAGGCTGATCCAGCACCTGCCTGCTGCAGGCTCCTCTTGCTCTCTACCTGAGGAGCAGATCCACTGCCAGCGTAACAGATGCCGGTGGGCTGGCCAGGTTCCCTGTTCTGCCCGAGAGCCCGTCGACAAGGAAGAACCGTCTCAGAGGCTGTGAATTCAAGGCGGCTGGAAGAAACACACAGAGCAGAAGTTTAGGTGCTTTTAGGAGCTGAAGGCAGCCACACAGGAGACGGGAGCAGAGAAAGGCTGTGAATTTTATGAGCGCTGAGTGGCTTGTTATCCAGGCGCCACATGCCCTTAGGCTGGATGAGAGCCACAACTCGCACAGCCCGCGGCCTCTCACAACCTGTACAGCCTCCCCGACAGCCTGTTAATATACAGTAGGGGAGGCAGTGGGGCCTCCGCCAGCAATCCTCCATCTCTCTCTCACACACACACCCTTTAGCAGATGCACAGAGCTATTCAGCAGAGCAGCCCCCCAGCAAAATTACCGGAAGGAATCAAATTATACAGTGAGGAGCAGCATATTCTGCCTCTACCAGACCCTTGAGGTCCTTGCTGGGCTGGGTTCCTGCACACTGCCCCATTTGCAGGATCAGGTTTGGGCTTTTCCTGCGGAAGCTCCTCCTGTGCAGACTGAAAAAGGGACCCTGCAATGTGGAAGGGCCAGACATTATGCAAAGGGCAACTTCTGGCTGGAAATTCACAATTTTCTACCACAAGGGGAAGTTTCGGGTGAAAAAAAAATGCTGCATTTGCAAACAATAAAAGGACAAGCTGGCCAAAATGGGTGCAGAATGCTACCCCCTTCCCTAAGGCAAGCGTTGCCTGCTCCAAGCAGCTCGGCCCACAAAGCTGGGGCAGGGAGGAGGTCCACCAGCCCTGACCCTCGCTGGCCTGACAGCACATGTCACTTCTGGGAGATACTTGAAAGTGTAAGTTGAATGTGCACATGGGAATCTCAGCTTAATTTCTGTGTGTTAAATCTGCTGATGGCAATTAATCCCTTATTTTACTCTGTGTTCACCATGTCTTCAATGCTGGCCCACATGGCAGCCCTCTTACCCACACCAGTGGCTTCAGCCGTTTTGTTTAAGGCTGCACTTTGATAAATACAGCGCCTTATATTCTGCAGCTTGTAGCTACAGCAGCACCTCCAGGATGCTAAGCCGGGTGCTCTGAACTTTTGGACATTAAAAGCACAGCGGTCCATTCACTGCAAATCACAATGCACGTATAAAACTGCCTGTGCATATATATGGCTAAACTGTGTGCACATTTTTACGCCAACTGTATGAGCACATATACTAGCTGTACATACAAGTGATTAGGCAGCAGCATTACGGATGATAAATAGGCCATTCTTTAAGCCTAAATCATACACCCTGGAGCCGAGGGACTTTCCAAAGCTTTCACAGCAAGTCAGTGTTAGACTTGGCTCTCATCACAGCAAGCCTTACAGCCAATGCACTGGTTGTCAGCGCCTCCAGGAAAATCACTTAACAAAAGTGTCCTGTCTGTAAAGTAGGAGCAGGAAAAAAGTGATCAAAGAGGCTTGATTAATCCAAAATGCTCTTGTCTGAGAAACTGCAAAGTGAAACCAACTTGTCTAATTCCAATGCCTGATTTTCCACCAAAAAAAAAAGGCAATCACGGCCCGGCACGCATAATTGTACAGCTAATTTGTGCAGGCGACACTAGGAGCATTACGGGCATTTGCATGTGTAAATACCCAATTGGCATCTGGTAATTGTGTATGCAAATGAGGTGCCCGACTGCACGCATGTTTTTGGGTACAGGAAATTCTGATTGAAAGATTTTTTCCAGGAGAACGGTCTAAGGCTTCATTAATGACCCAGGGATGGGAATTTTACCGACAGCATCATTCTCACGGCAGATAAAGCCAGAGTCAGCGGGAGACAAATCTCCCACACAACACGAGCCAGCTCCCCAGTCCAGGGGCACACGTGGGCTTTCCGACATCTATTTCCAGCCACTAAAGGTTTTAAGATTCATGACTGCATTTTTAAAACGCTAAGGGATAATGGGGTGGAACATGCTTGCTGCTGGCTCTCCATCACTTGTTACGCGAAGCAGGAGGATTCGGCAGAGACTGATCTGTGAGGAGGATGAAAAGCAAGGCCACGGAGCCGAGGCCGCAGGACTGTGCGTGCAGGGAGCGCGCTGGAGGGGGTCCTCGTTGCATGGCACCAACCTGGGACAGGAACCGAGACAACGGCTCGGCTGCGTACATGCAGCAAGGGCAGCTTGGAGCTAATTCAGCCTCAGCATGTTCTCTGAGAGCGGGCGTCCAGGGCACATTTCACCAGGATGAAAGCTTTGGGGATTTGTGCAGCCGAAAGTATAGCCTCGGGGTGAAGCGTGAGGACCAGCCTGTGTCCAGCCCTCAAGAGCTGAATTGCACCCTCTTCTCCCCCACGTTATCCCGCTCTGGACATGACCAGTCTTGGCTCTGCTCTGTGCTACCAAGTAAGTGGTAGACTTTGCCCACAATGGACTTCCATGCACAGACTCAAGCCCACCGGGACCTAATCAAAGTCCTTAAACCGGCGAGTCCGCCCAGCCGAGTCAGAGAGATGCTACCCGAGCCTCGGCCGGAGCTTCAGCCTAGGACAGCGCAGCACCAGCGATATGCAGACAACCTGTCAGCGGTACACATTAACAGATTTAGTATAATTACTTTATACGACAAAAACTTGCCGGTGGTACTTAAGGTTGCATCGTTTTAAATTGATGGGCAATCTGTCAGAGTTTGAGAACCGCTCGCCTCGGGTTAAAATAAGGCACCTACTTGCGGGCCCGGCTGGGGAGAAGTCAGCTTAACCCCGTGCAGGGGAGGCTGGCTGGACCGGGGGGATACCGAGGAAATGCACCCCCTGTGCTATTCTCACGCCCGTTTTAACGGCGCTTTCTCACCAATTCAAGCCTCGCTGCCTGTTCGCCTTCCCCTTCCCCCTTCCCTCATAATGACAGTCATCTCTGAGCAGAGTCCATCTCAGATTAGGGGACCATCAGGGGCCTCACAAGTAAGTAACTATCCCCCTACGTGCCAAGGCTGGTCCGGAGCCCTCGCCACGGCCCTCCTTGATCAGAAGAGGCTGCCAAGAAAGCCGCGGGAAGGCATGGAGCGTGGTCTGCTCCATCCTGTTCCCGAAGCACATCGCTCCCTGCCGATGATAAATGAAGAACCCGGGACAATGTCTCTTTTCATCCTCGGGGTGCCCCTAGCAGCAGAGAGGCTGGCTGGCAGGGTGGGAGGAGGGAGCTATTGGCTCTGCGTCCCGTCTGCCAAGCTTTCGCTGATGAAGGCTGACATCGCTGGCTGCTGGGCTTGCAATTACCGTGCGCCCGGCAGGGCTCCAAGCAGGGGAGTTATATGGAAACCTTACTTTTTTTTTTCCCCCCCCTGCCCCATTATGCTTTGCAAGCGTTAACTGATGACCTGCTGTGGGGATGCAGAGGAGCCTGCCTCCTTTCATACTGCCAGTAGCTAGAGCGTGGGTCGTGGCTGTAGGGGCCCACCATGCATCTGTGCCCGCTGCAGAAGGTGCTGTGGGCCCTCGCTCCACCGAGCGCCCAGCGAAAAGCCTGTCTCACACCACAGGCCCTTAAAATAGAGGTCACCATGGGCCATGTTGGCCTCTGCCCAGGGCTAGGAAACCCTGTCGCTCTAACCCTGACCCTCCACCCCGTCGCTGGGAGATAAAAGGCTTCGGCAAAGCCCCGCGAACAGATTGACATGGCGGGCAGCCCCCTCAGAGACGCTTTATAGTGCAAAACGACACCTGCTCCATCCTTTCATTGCAGAGTTGCCGGATTCCTGTTCATTAAGAACGGCCCTGCGGAGAGGCACCGTCAAAGCCTGAGCCCAGCCCGTTGCCTTGCAATGATTCATGAGCAGGTACTCGGCTACCAAGCGTTGGCACCGGCACAGCGGCTGGGGGTCCCTTCCCTGCGTGCCTCATCATCGACTGGCTGCAGGGGTGGACGACCAAGGGCCATGCAAAGGCACCAGGGTTGTCTCCAGTGGGAGGAGAGGGCACGGGGGACTCTCACCGTGGTCGCCCAGCCGGAGCCGGGGATTGGCAACAGGCACCGGCCACAGCCAGAGGTTGCCCTGGTCATCCGGGAACTCCAGGAACAGCTCGTAGAGCGTGGGCTCAGGGACACGCCGCAGCAGGTCGGACACCTGGACCCTGCACTGGGGGAAGAGAACAGGGGGCTGCTAAAGCAGAGGCCGCGCCGGCCTCCTCAGGGACCTCGGTTTGCATGGCACAGCCCCCTGCCTCCCAGCGTGACACCAGTTTCCCCCAGCTCAAACTGGAGGGGTGATTCTGGGAGTGCAGGGAGGCCGTCGTGGTGAAACCAGGATAAGCAGCTGGCCCACGTCCCCGGGGGCGTCTGCGTCAGAGCAGGCGGGCACTTCCCAGAGGCCCCAGGCTGCAGCGCGGATACCCAGCGGCGTCTGCCGTTTAAAATAGCACGAGCGGATTCGGCTCAGTTCCCACATGCATGAGCCGGCTTGTTTGCTTCACAGCAGGAAAAGATGCCCACCCCTTCCCCCAGAGCTGGCAGGGGCTTATCCTGCTGCAGTAGTAGCAGCCTGGCACCGTCAGGGTAGGAAGGGGCAGGAGGGCGAGACCCCCAGCAGTGAAGTCCTAGCGGGGGGAGAGAGGGCCACAGAGCTGCCAGCACACACTTACGGACTGATGGTAGGACGTGCCGAAGGAGAAGGCGGCATCCAGCACGCTCTGACGGTCTGTGCAGAGCTAACGGGGGAGGAAGGAAAGCGATTGCAAAAGGGAGTCGCAGCCCTGTCTCCCAAACACCTCTGCCCCGAGCCGGCAGGGTGGGTCCATAGTGGAGCCCCTCTGTTGCTTCTCCCTAAGGGGTCTCGAGCCTCCCAGACAGTGAGGAGTTGCCTTTGGGACATGATTTTACAGTGTAATGCAGCAGAAGCCTGCAGGCCACCCCTCCATCCCATCTCTGCTCAGATGCATCCTTGTACTGCTTCACCCACCCTCACCGGCTGCCTTTCACCCGCACGGGTCCTCCTATCCGGCGAGGCAGCACCATCAAGCCTGCTTTCCAGAGGGGAAACTGAGGCACTGAGAGGTCAAGGGGTGTCTATGCTGCAGGGGTAAAGTCATGTTGCTGAAGCAATAAGCCCCATCCATCCACTCCCACTCCACAGCCCCAGAAATGGGGCAATGAGAGCTCCCTATGGGGCACCCCTGGCACTGTGCTTGAGCCCCCCCAGATCCTGGTGCCCTCAGGAATGGCTTCTGGGGCATCTTCACAGCCTTATTCCTGGGGTTCCCCGCTAAGGGGCCGACTCCCAAAGCAGCGTGACTGATGACCCCACAAGCACACCCATAGGGACTTGCCAAAGGCCACACAGTCAGCCTGTGGCAGAGCAAGGACTCGAACACGTCCCCTTTGCTCTAGGCTGGCACCCAAATGCCTGGAGCCTCCTTTGTGCGGCATGAAACCTGCCGCCCCTGCTTCTGACTCAGGAGAGACGGCCCATTTCCTCTCGGGTACCAGGCTGTCACACAACTGCATCGGGAGCTCGAGTCTAATTTACAACTTGCCGGCCCTTGGCTGGCACGTGCTAGCTGCTGGGTTAGCCCTTACCATTAGCATCCACGCACGTGCCATGCCTCTGTCCTGATTCATTTCTTTGCAATTACGCTGGTAATTGCCCCCTTTCTAGATCTCTCATGATGCTATTGAATAAAGAAGGGCTCCAGACACCTCCCTCCAGCCTGTTTTTTTGATCCTATTCAGTGCTCCTTGATCTCCAGCCACCTTTCATGCTGGAGACGGTGCTTATCTGCACAGATGTGGAGAGAACGAGTACCAGGGGTGAGAGATATGCAAAGAGAGATATGTGTAAAGATGAAGGAGCAGATGAAATGAATACAGCTCCCCTCCCCGCCACAGTGGACCCCCAGCCCTGGGTGCACCATCAGGTCCTGGAGGCGACAAAATGAACCAACCTGCAACGTGCCACCCTTCACATCCTCCCAGCCTAGGAAGTGTCCTCGGATGTCGTACTTCACAACCTTGAGGCCGATCTGCTGCGAACATGGAAAGAAGCTCTGAAATGTGTCTGGACGGCGACGGGGTAGGGTGATAAAGGACCTGCCCATCATTTCTGGCTCGGATGCCCATGCACGTCTCTGCCGTGACTTGCCTTCGAGCCCTTCCAGGAGAGGAACTGGGGAACTGCCCTTCCCGGAGACATCTCGGGTCTGCGGTAAAACAGCTCGGGAAGGTTTTGGCCTCTGAAAAGAAAATCCGGCTGTATTTCTGCAAGGGAAGCAGGCGAGGCTTCATCCATGTTATGCACAGCCACGGCTCTCTCGAGTGCTCTGTGTCCCCCAGGCTGCCTGGATAATCAGAGCTCTGCAGCGTCCTACATCACCCGCAGAAAAGAGCTTTTACACCAGTGTCTCTCAGGCCAAGATCCTTCCCCACCTGCCTTCCCACTGGGTTGCAAACACTCCCCAAGCTGGGCACTGAGTGCAAATCATCCCGTGGACCAGGAGTCACGGAGCAGTTTGGGGGGTTGGAAGCAGGCTCCAGATCAAGCTAAGCTGAGCACCGCTGTCCTAAGCTCCTGGGTCCCTTTGGGACCTGTCCTTTCCCTCCTGGGGACCATTCTGAATTTACAGGGAGTCAGCAGCAACCACAGGCCATGAGGGCTGTGCAGGGTGAACTACCGACTTCCCCGCAGTTAGGCATCCATCCCTCCATTGGCACCTGCCCTCATCCTTACTGGCACGCTCCTCTATAAGCGGTGGAAGCTAAACAGGCTCTTCGCACCCCGGCGGTGGTGCCTTTGAAGCCCAAATCAGGCTTATTGGAGCGTGCAGTGTAACAGGAGAGAAGTTTAGCATGGGCAATTAGGGCAGGGATGCCCATCATGTGCATCTCCCGCATAGAGCAGGGATTTAGGTCCACTTTATGGCAGCCAAGGAGAATCAGAGCATGGAGGGTGGAGGGGATCTGCTCCAAGCAGCACCAGCTCCAGCTACATCATCCCAGCAGAGGCTTTATCTACCGGGTCTTGAAAGCCTCCAAGGATGGAGATGCCACCACCTCTCTGGGTAGCCAGATCAATAAGCCCAGTTCCCTCAGACTCTCTTGCCTGCTCCCTGCACAGTCCTGGCCCCTACTGCTGCTGCGGATGGAGAAATGCGGTCTCCAGCGCAACCAGCACAAACGTCCCTGCCAGATGCAGCACCTTCCCTCTGGGTCCTGCAGAAGGAGAGAGACTCACTTAGCCTTTGTGTACAGGTCGAAGGCCCGGGTTTCCAAGGAGAAGGCGTTCAAAATAACCGTGTTGGCAAGGAGCTGGCAGGCTGTGAGGTTGCAGGAGCTCTAGGGAAGAAGAAAATAAAGCAGGGCAGCACCAAGAAAACGCCGCTCGAGTCCCACGGGAGCAAGCCCCAATGTAGACGCTGGTCGAGTCGGTGCCTTGCACGGGGGAGAGCAGTTTCTCTTTCCTTTATCCTGGTGGAGGCAAATCAGTTGAAAGCCCACCCCAAGCCTCGGTAAGTGCTAGCCGGGCTAACGAGCCCCACTCTCCAGCCAGTGGCACACCTGGGAGCCCTGTGGCTAATATCATGTCCCTAGCTCCTCGAATGAGCTGGGGCATGAGTTATAATGAGATATCTTTACCTCCCTGCCAGATGCATTTGGTTTTTAAAATGTGTTTTCAAAAGCAAATCCCTGCACCCCTCAGAGCAGCACAAGGGGAGAAATGCGCTGCACGACACTGTGAAGCGTCCGCGTGGGGGAAAGCGGAGTACGGCTACCCTTCTTCGCTCCCCCATCCCGCATCCTTTCACAGCCTTTTCTCTTAGCTTCTTATGTTTAAAAGGCAGCACACCACCCCATCCACCCCCCACACCATAGCATGGTGAGAGGCTGTGGCACTTACATTGCAAGCCAAAAAGCTGCTGTCCAAGAAGGCAGACTCCCAGAGCGAGGCAGGCTGCCGGGGACTCTGCGAGGGAGAAAACAGCCTGGATGCAGAAAGGCCTCAGTAATGCAAGGAGGGGGAAAAGTGGCCTAGAACCAGGACTTGGACCTACACAAGCTTTGCAGTCCTCCGCAGGGTGGGCCTGGCCTGTCCCGATCAGCCCGGCGGCACAGATGCACCTCAGGCCTAGGAAGGAGAGGAGAAGAAGGTGAAGGAAGGCGGTGGCATAGGCAAGGGTCCTTGGGATCAGTTCTGGCACTGCCCGCGGTTGTTCAGATATACAGCCTGACCTCAGACGGGGCATCAGAGCTGCTAGCCCCATAGGTCTGTAGGGTCTCCGGTGCAGAGGAGCAGACGTGCAGACACCAAGCAAGCGCGGCGGGGCTGGGAGCTCTCATACGGCTCACCTGTGCATATAGACCCAACTTGCACCCTTCTCCATCGTGCTGGGGTGCTGGGCTGAGGACAGCCCCTTGCCCTGACGCCCCGGCACCAACTCACCTTCAGGGCTTTTCACCTCGTGTTTCCCGCAGGGGCTGCAGCGCTGAGTCCGGGTGCTCAGGTATTCACTGGGGCTGCAGCGTCCTGCCGGGGAGGAGGGGCTGGGGCTGCTCCTAGCAGGGCCAGAGCAGTACAGAGCATGCAGCAGCCAGGTCCAGAGCAAGGGGGACCCTCCTGAGGGAGGCATTTTACCTAGCCCCAGTGCCCACCGGCCGAGCTGCCTTCAGGCTCTGGCTCTCCGTGGGGCAAAGTGTGGAGAGCTGCCTGCGTGCCGAGCAGGAGCGTCCCTGGTTACCAACCTGTTGCGCAAAAGAAAGCCCTGGCACCTCCCCAAGGTAACCAAAAACACACCCAGCCAGGCGCAACACCTGAGGCATCCCTCTTCTGGGCCCGCCGGTGCAAAGGGGGCCAGACATGCCTCCGGAGACAGCGCCGACAGCCCCGTGCCATAAAACAGGCCTGGGAATAGCAAGAGGCTGTTGCAACAAGTGTGGTAACAGAGCTCCAGTTGCCTGGCCCGGCTCTGACTGCTGGAAGGGGGAGCAGGGAGGCTACAAGAAGGGGTTTTGGCAAACCAGCCTCAAATCTGTGCTGGCTTTTGCCCCTCGCCTTTCTCCCGGGGCTCAGACTCTGGAATTTGCTTGTACGGGAGGGAAGGAGAATTTATCTCGAGGCGCTGAGCCGGGTCTCGGCTAAGAAATGCATTAAAGTCCTACCTCTAAAAATGAATGCTCGGGGCTTCTGGGTCTCTGGGAAACTGGGGATAAGAAGGATTTGGGCCCTTCATCTTTGGTATTATGTTTGTTAGGAATTTTGCCCGTCTGCAAAAGGGAGCAGCTGCCGTGCGCTCACCGCTGGGACAACCTGGCAGGGATCAGATGCACGGGTCCCCGCAGAGACGACTTTGATGCCTCCTTGCTTTTACTGAGCCGAGATCAAACGAGGCGATGTTGTGCTCGGCGGGCAGCGAGGCACTAGGGAAATGGCAGGGAGAGGACAAGGCAAGTGGGAGTGCGAGGCTGACACGCGGAGTCAAACTGGTCTTTCCTGGAGCGATGAACACAACTTTCACAAAACATTCACGTGGGCAACGCGTACAGTCTAGAGGTCAAGGCCTCATCTTTCCTTTCCACCCTCCCTCATTATAAGTCAGATGCCGACTCTCTGTTCAGAGCGGGCTCAAACCAGTGAGCTCAAAGTGGTCCCCAAAGCCTTTGCTTAACCAGAGACTGGGCTAAATTCACCCAATGCAGAGAGGAAGCCAACAAGAGTCTCACACCCACAGTAAACGTGGTCCATTTAATTCAGTGCAGTTGCTATTAGATCGAATGCTGGGAATACATGCAGTTCACTAAACAGACACTTGATGGGACTACAACACCTTTAAATAGAGCCACATGCAGGAAAAAGGTCATTTTAACGGCTGCCTTGATAGACTAGGCACTTTCAGCAGCATGTCAGGGCTTCTGGATACTGGTTTGCAGGCTGTCTTTAGGCCAGTGATGCTCAAGCAAAGAGCCAGGACATACTACCAGATCCTTTGAAAGGTGCCCAATGGTGCAAGGAGATAATCACAGACTCATAGAAAATGAGGGCTGAAGGGACGTCAGGAGGTCACATCTAGTCCAACCCCCTGCTCCAAGCAGGACCAGCCCAAACTACATCACCCCAGCCAAGACTTTGTCTACCTGGGTCTTAAAAACCTCCAAGGATGGAGATGCCACCACCTCCCTGGGTAGCCTGCTCCAGTGCCTCACCACCCTCCTAGTGAGAAAGTTTTTTCTAATATCCAACCTCAACTTCCCTTCCTGCAGCTTGAGCCCATTGCTCCTTCTGTCACCTGCCCCCACTGAGAACAGCCCAGATCCATCCTCTTTGGACCCACCCTGCAGATAAGCACATAAACTAAGCAGCTAAGTGCAGGTTTAGTCCTGGCTCGATGACCCCCCACCCCACTGCCCAGCCCCCCTGCAAGGCGATACGCACTATAATATATAGATTAGTTTTTAAAACTGGGGCCACTCAGTTCCAAAAGTTCAGGAGGGGGCCTCGAGTCCAGTGAGGGGGGGCCTCAAGTCCGACGAGGCTGAGCCCTGCTGCTTTAGGTAGGCACAACTCCGATAAGAGTTTGTCTCCAGTTTCTAACCCACTGTCCGGGACCCCATCCCTGTAGCCTCTGGGCATCTTCTACATTAAATCAATAGCAATTGTGAGGCCTCTACCTGGATTTCCAGCACTTCTCCCTCTTTGGCATCGCAGGGCTTGGGGTCAGCTCTGCTTGGGACAGGATTTTTTGGCTGGGCTGGGGACTTCAAGGGGTCTGGGATGAAAAGGGTGAGCAGAAGGAACTCTAGCCAGTATCTCTTCACAGATCCAAAGGCAGAGCTCAGCCTTACCCTGCTTGGTGAAATTTTTGGCTACATCTAATATTTCCCTTCCATTACATTGCAAAGTCCTTTACAGAAGAGATCAGGAGCAGCATCCCCCATTTTACAGGCGGGAAGACAGAGGCACAGAGACTGAAGCAACTTGCTATCCAGGAGGCCAGTGGCAAAGCTGGGGCTAGGTCTGGGTCTCCGTGCATAGTTAAACTTCCTTGGTACTTTCCCCTTTAAAGTCAGGGGTACATTTAACCTAAAGGAGCCCAAAACCAGACTTGTTCATTAACTTGTGCATATACATGCCCATGCTCTCATACGCATGGACATGTCACCGGCTTCAGGAAATGCAGCGTATCAGCTATTCTCAGCTGCCAAGACAGGTACAGAGGAGGCTGCCTTGCCTCCATCTATCCGCCGTCATGGTTGCTCCAGATACTCTCCAGGGACAAGAAGCCGCATACAAGAGGGAACGACGTTCGAGTCAATGCGGAGCCTGTCGTCTGGAAACCGCCTCTTGATTTGCAGAGCAGACTTCATCTGGGTCTGAACGATACAGCCTTCGAGCCAGGAAGAGATCAATCACTAAAGACAGCTCAGCATGGCACGGAGAGCCGGGCGCCTCGAGAGGAAAATGAATCACGCAGAGGCCAATAAAAGGAGCAAAAACCCCACAGCAGCTCCAGTCTGCACCAGTAGAAATATCCCAAAGCACTGGAGCTGCTCATGCCTTGTGACTCTCCAGGTCACCAGGGAATAGGCTTAAGCCTACAACAGCACGCCACGGCCTGGAT
Source organism: Gavialis gangeticus (assembly GCF_001723915.1). Classification (NCBI taxonomy): domain Eukaryota; kingdom Metazoa; phylum Chordata; order Crocodylia; family Gavialidae; genus Gavialis; species Gavialis gangeticus. The sequence goes on along the minus strand of NW_017728998.1, from coordinate 4,743,245 downwards.
TGCTACCACTATTTTTGTTGTTGCAGCAGGGTCCAGGAAATGCAGTCCGAGATTAGTGCCCTGTTGTGCTTGTTCCCTAAAATTAACACATCAGGAAGCCTTTCTCCACCCCGCTTTTCAGGTGTCCCTGCACAAATACCATGGTGTGACCCGCAGGCCTGAAGTGGGTTGCAGGAGCTACCGAACGGTCCCCCCCTCTACGCAGCATCAGCCTGCAGAAATGCCTCCAGTTTTCTAGCTTCGATCCAGTCTGCGATCACTTTAGACCTAACCCTGCTATCACAAATACCAGGACAAGGAGCAAGCAAAGCTCTCTACCGCAGTTTGACCAGATGCCTGGGCACACAGGTGGACTGTGACCTGTGGCGGCTTCTGCGGACCCATCCTCACGGAGAGCCTGGGCAGGCTGGTTTCCAAGGAAGACACCGAACAAAGCCTGGCTCATCCATGTAGGCGTGGGTTAGGACTGAATTACAGAGACTTTCCCTCGTCCGTGTCCGGAGAGCTCATTGGGGCCCATAGAGGAGCAGCGTGAATCAGAAACCCGGCATACAGCACAGAGCTGCCCTCCGCACAGCGGGCTACAATGCAGGGCCCGGTGCTGCAAAGCTCTCCACAAGCAGGAATAGCCCAGGCTTCCCAGCCCCGCTCCAAAATCACCTGGTGCAACCCCTAAAGCAGCCCATCCAGCCACACAAACAAGTCGCTCATCATGCGTGAAAGGCTGGGACTGCATAAATCAGGAGCCGGCTGATAATGTGAACGGTGGCGGGAATGATGCTGATGGATGGGTAACGGGGCCATGACAGATGAGAGACGGTATAATGTAACAGCCATAAATCCGAGGCGCACGGAGAGGTTTTAAAAACCAAATGCATCTGGAATCACCTTCGTGATTGATGCTCGTAACCCCCAGGCACGCCAACGCCAGGAAGTCCTTCCCCGCTGTAATAGAGCTGCCATATAAAACCTCCCCGGCAAGGCCTGATGCATTCTCTGCATCCAGCAGAAGAGGAAAGGGAGGGGGAAAGGCGTTGTTTCCTGCGGCTGGATTTTAAGTAACGGAGCTGGAGCAGGCACCGGGTTATAATTAACCTCTGGTTTTTAAATGGCGGCATGCTCAAGCCAGAGAGCTGCACCCATTCTCCAAAAGTAATTACAGTAATAGAGTAATTAACGCTTTGCAAGAGACAGCGGCAGCTGCGGCAGAAAGGCCTGTGGTAGGATGATAGCTCGCACCCCCCCCCCCCAGCTCCCGCCTGGCTGCTCCGCAGTCTCTTCTGGTTGCTAGTCCATGCAGGGCATGCTCACCCATAGCAGGGCTGTTGGGGGCCAACGTGCTAGCATCTCCCTGGGAGAGAAAGTGGTCAGAGTTGATGCTCCAATGTGCCCTGAGGTTCCCGACCGTCTCAGGCTAACACGGCAAACGGATGCACCCCAGGGGACTGGCTCTCACAGGAAAGAGGCTGCTGTGGCCTGAAACCAGCTGTGAATGAAGCATCCAGACAGCCACGGGCAGGATTTCCACAGCTGCCTACAGGCTTCCTCATAAAGGGCTCCCCGGGACCTTGCCGGCTGCTTCTCGTGTCTTAGCATCTTAAAGTAGCCTGTCACTTGCTCCAAGGGGAAGCCCCTCTCCATACCTATCTCATCCCATACAAGGAAATGATAAATACAGCAAGGGAGAGGCTACACGGTGCACACGTCTGGGACACCCCATGCAGTCTGTTGAGCAGGCCGTATGAATAATCAAAACGGCCAAGATGACCTGCCCCGGATGACGTTTGGCATGCTTAGGAGAATAATCATTAGTAATCGATAGCCAGAGGCTATGCACACATGGGAATCACAGCATAAATCACTGCAATGCAGCTCCTTTTGGGGAGCAAAGCAGCAGCCAGTTGACACGCATCACATCTTCCAGTAGATGTGGGAGAGGAAAATAGGTTTCGGTCACAGAGGGAAATTGTGGCCAAGGACAGAGGGGCCCACATGAAAAGCACCCATGCAGGGCAGAGAGAGGAATCAGACTTTGAAGGCCTCATATGGAAAACCCAATCTCACCAGAAACTACAGAGAATATGTGCTCCGGTACAGCCAAGTTGGCCCTGGTGGGACTAGAAATACCAGGGCACAAAGCCAAGCTGACTCCAAGCTCCTCTCCGGGACATGTTGGTGGCCATGTCTTTAAGGAGCATCATTCTTTAGTCGCGTTACAGGTCACCAAGGGTTAAAAGTTGCACTGAAACAAGGAGAGCGCATCTATACATGCCTCTTTTAAGCAGGCTGAGCTTAAAATTGCCATTTTTAAAGCACATTAAGGGCATGTGTCTACACATGCACACTCTTAATGCGCCTTAAAAATGGCAATCTGAGGCTATAGGTAAGCCTAAATTTGATACCTTCATACAGAAGGTATCAAATCAACGTGCCAATAGCTAAGTTGCACTAGCGCATGTGTAGACGCACTAATGCACATTAACTCAGTGCGCGTCAATGGATGTACATCGTGTGAATGCGCGTTAGCACGTCGCTACATGCGCTGATGGGACTTAGCTATTTGCGCCTAAGTTTAATGCGCCTTAATGCACGCCTAAATCACCTTAAAGTACCTTAAGCAAAGACGTGCGTAAATACGTGTAGACATGCCTGGAAATCCCTCAGCTGGGCTCATGACCTTTCCTCCCTTGATGAATCATCTTTTTTCTGGAGCAGCTGGAGCTCAGGGTCAATGGGATGACTTTCCATGCAATTAATTTGGTAGAGAATGGGAGGCCTTGAACCAAAACACTTGAGAGCAGACCGGGCTGACCCCTATGCTCAGATTCCCACTGCACGGTGCTGGTCAAGCTGCTACCTGCACTGATGGTGGCTTCAGAGAGGTTTTAAAACTAAGGCCAGGCTTTTCAAACTAAACCCATGCTTTCCTATGGGACGCGACTCGTGCCCTGCTGCAGTAACCCATCGCCAGCCATCAATACGTTGCTCTAAGTGCTCCTCCGCATCCAGCATTTGCTTACGTTGATGCAACGCGCAGGCCAGGGCTGCATTTCTCCAAGCAAAATAAAGCCCCATAAAACATCTCTGCCAAGGCTGCTGCTGACATAGATCACAAAATATGCACAAGGCGAGGCAGTAAAAATGTGGCAGCCTCCAAATTATTCCCTGCCTGCAATGCTGCATGAGTCAGTCCGAGAAATGCCATGGCCTCTGCCCTGCAAACAGCTTGTCTGTTTGCAAGTCAAAAGAGCATATAAAGGAAGCACTTTAAAGGGTTGCTCTAAGGCCCTGATCCTGCAAAGATGTATGCACACGCTTAAGGACGGTGCCCTTGGTGAATGACAGAGCTGATGTATTACATGCATCAAGTGAACGTAGGTATATCATTGCTGGATCGAGAGCTAAACTAGGTACTGCAATGAGTGCCTGGTACTTCAGTGTCACAGTGACAGGTGCTTTCTGAAGATGCTAGAGATGCAGCCGTCAGCCAGGTGCAGCTCGTCTCTCAGGAGAGTAACTAGCAATATCCCACAGGCAAACGTCAAGAGAACTCATCTTCTCTCAAGATCGCTGGCCTGACGTGTGCATCTGCCCAGGATAGAGGCTTGTGAGCTGGACCTGTTGGAAGGGGAGTGGAATAAGACACGGGATCCAGGAACACGTCCCAACAGTTACATGCGTGCATGTAACTATGGGGAGGCCCCGATTCACCTGCCTAAAAGCACCGCTGTTGCATTCCCTTGCAAGACGGTACGTGCTCCACGGTGGGTGGTTCGCAGCATAGACCATCTGTGTTGGCTGCTCCGTTTCGAGGATCAACTTCCAGCTGGCAGATGTGCTCAACAAGAGCACCGCAAACAGCTTTCAGTAAATGCTCTATTTTGCCAATGGACCGAGAGTAATTCCAGTAGTGCCCAGCCCGGAGACTCCCAACGTCTCGCAGCCGCAGAGCAAGCCCAGCGAAGACATCCTGCCCGGGCCTGCCCCACTGACAACACGCCGTGCTCCCAGCCGCTCGAAGGGGAGACCCATTCGTGTTGCGCAGCCCATTCAAGCCGAGGGCTTCGTGCTCAGTAGAGCCAGCAAGAGGGTCGGTTGTGGACGCAGTCTGCAAGCTGTGGCCTGGCAGAGAAGACCGAGAACGATCTTGGCCACAATCCATTGAAGAGTCGGTGAGATTTTTGGGCATAGCAGGCTAGATTTGAACCAGGGACCCAAATATTATGAGCTCCTTATCCCCCTGCTCAGCTTCCTGCCTGCATGGGATGCTTTATAGCACCACTTGGATTAAGGGCCATGCTATGGTGGCAGGTGGCTTTAAATCTGGGGTCTGTTGTGGGTCAGGAAGGACAGTTCATGCTGCCATCTAATCTACCCTTTGGGCAAAAGCAAAACCGGGACTGATCTTAATAGACCGGCTGTGTCTGGGCAGGGAAAACGATACAGAAGACAGTTTGGGGAGCTATGAAAGTAGAACCTGAGTCCCTAAAAAAGCAGGGAACATACGAAAACCAAGCATCCCTGGATCTAAAGGAGATGCACTTATGTCACAGACCATGGAACAACTGCTTTTGAAATGGGGTGAGGCACCAACAAGCCCCCAGCACCCAGCACAGGATCCGCAGGCCGTTTTCAAAGCTTGAGCAGAGGGGAAAAACGAAACACCTTCTGCCTGCAGAGCCAAGGCCCGATACGGTGAGGCTCCCCCTTGCCTCTTCTTTTTTTGAAGAAGGGAGAAGCCAGCAGGGGCTGAGGACAGAGGCAAACGCTGAAAAGAAACGTATTTTGGGGGTATCGCTTCGTGGCAGGACGGGGCAAGAGGGCAGGGGACACGACCTGCAATGGGTGACGCCCCGCTCTGCATTCATGCCGAAGGTTGGCATCAGTTGGTTAGATTTAAACAAGGGATTGGACACGTCCTTGGAGGAAAGGGGCATCAGTCACTCTTGAGCATGGGAGTAAGCCTCTGAATCGAGAGCTTCCTATGCTGGAAGCTGCAGGGGAGAGAGGAACCGGGGAAAAACCCCTGATCAGACCCAGTTCACCCCCTCTTTCAGCTTCCACTGTGACACGGGAGTCTGGGCAAGATGGACCGACGGCCTGACCCATCGATGGCAATGCTTACGTTGGCCCAGCTGCGAACGGGCCTTTCAGCCCAGAGAAGCTAAAAGCGCCCGGGGATCGTGCCGGCCCCATCATTGCCACCGGATAAAGAACCGGGTACACCTGAACCACGCTAGCTCATCAAGCGACTCCAACTCAAGCGGGGCCATTGCTTCTTCATGCGCCAACGTGGCTCCGAGACGCGCAGCACGAATCAACACACAGCGAGGACAGGATTAGAAACTAATTTCTTCGGACCATTTATTCCCATGCCCCCCCCGCCTCTCCCCTTGTCACAAATCGGAACAGGTTATTCAAACCCGGTCTGGAAACGTTGTCAGAGAAATCGTTAAACCCACGGGACGTAAACCACACAATCCAAGTACAACATATTGATCGTCTACACAGCCGCGCTCGGCACACGATATGGCAGCAAAAGTGTCACGTACAGCGTCACAGTCAAAACAACAGAACTTGGACCAAATAGAGATCGGAGATGTCAAGAGTAAAATACAGCGTCGGGAGCCCCGGTGGAAGCCACGGACGCTCTGCAACACGGGGCGACACAGTTAAACATTTCCTTTACTTTATAGGTTTTTTAATGTATTTTTGTCTCTTTTTTTTTTTTTTTAGAAAAATACACGTGCAAACAACATATTGTCACTGCTAAACTTCTCTAGTGTTTGGAAAAGAATCAAGGAAGAAACCAGGGACCAAAAAAAACAGAAAACGAACCTACAAGCGGTTACGCTTTACTAATCCCCTGCTACTGGGAGAGGGTGGAGAGTTCATTGATGGGGCTGGCCTGTACA
>NW_017728998.1:4730525-4732330 GCF_001723915.1 Gavialis gangeticus | reverse complement strand
TTTTCTTTATAGGTTTTTTAATGTATTTTTGTCTCTTTTTTTTTTTTTTTAGAAAAATACACGTGCAAACAACATATTGTCACTGCTAAACTTCTCTAGTGTTTGGAAAAGAATCAAGGAAGAAACCAGGGACCAAAAAAAACAGAAAACGAACCTACAAGCGGTTACGCTTTACTAATCCCCTGCTACTGGGAGAGGGTGGAGAGTTCATTGATGGGGCTGGCCTGTACAGCTGAGATCCACCACACAGGTTTAATGCAGTGTTTTATCCTCATGCAGTTCAACTCTGAGCTCATCTCGACCCCCCGGAGAAGCGGGACACACGCAGAACTTGGGCTCCGCAATGCGACATCCAGCCCTGCCCCTCCGAGATCCAGGACGGGGAAGGGGGTTTGGCTTCCAGCAGCATAAATATGTTTTGCAAGAGGACAGCAGTGGCTCGGGTACAAAGACTGGTATGGTTAAGGTTTCTGGTCAGGTGCGGCTGGAATGACCTGAACTCTCCCCAAACCCTTCCCAGCGGCGCACTGGACCTCACTGCATCTCCCAAGCAGAGCCCTTCTTACTGTGACCTTCTGGAGCAGAGACACCCATCTCAAAAGGAGACTGCAGGGCAATTTTTGAAAAGCTCTTGCCCATGCTGAGCCATTACCCGTTTGGACAGGGGTTGTTTTGGCCAGCGGAGCAACAGAGAGCTGCCCTTTCACTCCTTTCAGCTGACTCTCCCACAAGTCCAGCTGGAAAATGCAACCCAGAAACTAGCACTTCCAAAACCTCCTCCTTCAAGCAACACAGCGTGGGCTTGAATGATGAGGTCCACCGTTTCCCTACCACCTTGACTGATGCTCAGAGCAAGGTTCAACCTATTCTGTCCAGTTTGACCCAAGTTTGTCCTGTGACTGGGAGGACAGGTCGGGGGCATCAGAAGGACAGAAAGCAACACAAGCAAAGCACCTTTGGGAACCTCACGACTCAGTCTCAGATTTAAAGAGGGGGAAAACTCTGACCAGTCAGCGATGAGATGCTTTTCTCAAGACACATAATTATGGGGGTGGGGGGGTTGAATTAGCAGCTCCTTGACAATGCAATGATTGCATTAAACCCCCAAATGCTTAACTCGGGGCAATCACTGCATATTGCAATCATTGCATGACTGCAAGGATTCACATATTGCCAGGGTGAAAGCCTCAGTTCTCCATCCTGACCAGGTACAGTGTAGACCTGGGGGCCTCCTCTGTAGGACGGTTTTAAAGAAGGAAGTGGAAGATTGACTAAGTTTCAAAACACACGGCAAAGGTCAGCAGACCCCTGGGCTCTGGCCCAAACAGCACGTAAGCGGGTGCATACCTCCAAGCAGGTGACCCACCCCACTCAAATCCCAAGCTTCGAGGTAGACATGTGCCTAAGTACTTTGCTGGCCCTGGCTACTGCAGCAATGGTGTTAGGACACAAGACCTCCTTTAGACTGTGGGCACCTAATATAATTTCTCCAAAGCCTGGTTACACAATGGGGTTGGCACTGCTCCCTTTTTTTCCTGCCTCCTTGGGGGTCTGCAGGGGAGGGAGAGCGGTCACTGTGGTCTGGCAGACTTGCAGGGTCCTTCTCCTCAGGGTGGCTCATGTCTCATAGGAGAGCCACTGGCCAAAGCCCAGAGCATGGAGCAGGGAAGAGGACCTGCTTTCCCTTTCAGCTTTCACAAGTTAAAAAAAACCCCATAACTTGGCTGGATTGCCAGCACCAAACGCTGCTGCTTCTCAGCACTGCAAGGAGGTTGTCCCACGGTGGCGGAGGGTGTTTCACACGG
>NW_017728998.1:4709935-4725525 GCF_001723915.1 Gavialis gangeticus | reverse complement strand
CCTTCAGCTTTCACAAGTTAAAAAAAAACCCCATAACTTGGCTGGATTGCCAGCACCAAACGCTGCTGCTTCTCAGCACTGCAAGGAGGTTGTCCCACGGTGGCGGAGGGTGTTTCACACGGTGCTTCCTGAGAGAGGTCTGAGATCGCTGGCTGTTTTCTCTCTTCCAACACGCGCTGGAGAACCGGACACCGTACTTGCACGTCGGAGATGCGGAGAGGCTGCTAACACGAAACACTGTTCTACGGCGTCGGGACCCACAAGCCAAAGGGGTTACATTAAAAGACGGCTACGCCACGTACGCTACAGCACAGCACCGACAGCACGGGGCAGGGTGGTCCCAACGTCCCTAGAAACCCACGGTGCAAGGACGGTGATACTTCGGAGCAGAGACCGAGCTTCGGGCACACGGCAAGGTCCCCGTGCCGAGAGCAGTGGACAGCAGTTGAATTTCTGTTGCGACTTTGGAGGTTTTGGGGAAATCCCATCCGACGGCTGCCCCAGCACCGGACAAAGCGGCAATCCCGCCTGCCTTTTGCCCTTCTCCGTGCTGAACTTTGTCGCCTCGGCGTTGGCTCCCGCTGCGTGTTGCGTAGGGGCAGGTCCAGCACCGACCTCGGAGGTTCCTGCGTTTTGCTACAAGGCGCCCGTTTCCATGTCGCCAGCTGCTCTTAAACCCCCCTAAATATGCTAAAACCTATCTGCTCCCTTTTTTTTTTTAATCACTGGGATAGTGCTAGTCGCCCCTTCCTCTCTAAATGCTTGGCTGCAATCAACTGCTCCAGGCAGGGCACAACCATCACTCTGCTGCTGGCACAGCTGGGAGCACATCTGGAGATCACCCAGGGCATCGCTGCAAAGACTGTTATGAGGAAGTGGCAAAATCCAGGTGGAAGATCCCCGCAGCGCTGCACAAGATACCGGGGGGGTCTAACGTCCCTTTTCTCAGTGCAATGTGCCAAGAGAGGACAGATGCAGCAGGGACCACAAAGCCGGCAGCTAGAAGGGCGGCACACGTGTCTGCACACTGTCCTTTGAAAGCTTCCCGGGTCCAAAACAATTATTGCCAGGAAAAAGCCATGGACTCTACCTACAATACAGGCTCTGTCATGAACTGAGGGTCCCTAGAAATAGCCCAACCTGTTTTGCCTCCACTGCTCTCCTTTTTTAACTCCCTCGTGTTTCAAGCAGTCACCGAACCATCACGACAGCTAGAAACTCCTCGGCTTGTTCTAACAGGGGAATTGAGACAGCCCCAGCTTAAAAAAAAGCCAACTGGAAAAGCCAGCTGCAAATTGCAAACCCCTCCAGGCGCCTCAGAGGAGCAGGGCATCACCCTCGAGGGGCGCTTGGCTAGTGCACGGCACCTCTCCCAACACGCTGCCGTTGGCTCTTATCAATGGCTTGGGATTTTATCTGACATCCACCTCTTCTGCAAATTTACAAGCCGTTTCCTTCTCAAGGACAGGAGGGAAATCAATCCCAGGACAGCGGGCCGGAGATCAAGCCGATGCTAACAAAGAATCTGGGGAGCAATGGATCCAGGATAGCTCCCTTCCGGGGATGATGTTATTAGCTACCGGGTGCTGAATTAAGCTGTAGAGGCAGACAGTGGGGAGGTGGGCTCAATTCTCTTCCTTTTTAATGAGAAGGGGCTTTAGACACTTGCAAATGCCCAGGGAGATCTGGGAGATGATTCCCGTCGAATGCCTCTCTCTCGCTTCTGCCCTGCATGCCTCCCTGGCGCCCGGTGCTCAAGAGAGATTCATTCAAGACTTGTTTCTAGACAGCAAGGATGTTTCAGAAGCAACTCCTCCAGCTCAGGAACCAGCTCACCCCCCCTGCTCATCTGCGCGGCAAGCGGAGGAGCAGACTGCAGAAGCTGAGCCAGCCGGACAGCAAACGAACTCCAAGCTGCTCACCTCCCAGCCTGGCACGTGTGGGGGCTGAGTATACCCTACTCTGCTCCTTCGACTGGCAGCTGGTGCATGCACGCACCCATCTCCTTGGGAAGGCAGCCCCCCCTTAAAGGAAGGCTAGCAAAATACGTTCCAGCCACGAAACAAAGGAAGACACTCAATGGGTGCGTGACAGCCACCTCCTTACACGGCAGGTCTATGCAAAGCTCAGGGAACGTCATCTTAGTGATTCAAAGCTGGTGTCTGCTCAGCTCCGGCTCCCTCCATTTCTAGGGAGCTGCGGGCTGCTCTGCTAATGCAGCCTACACGAGGGACTCCCCCCCCCGCAAATGCATTAAGAGACGCAGCAACAGTTTTGCCCCGATGCTGAGAGCGCTTCACTTTCTCCAAGCAACTCGTGCCCTGTTTTCCCAGTCCCTGCACCACCCTGCAGAACTGGCTTTGCCATCCTTGCCCTCCAAGACCCGCTGGTGCCTCAGAAAGACCAAAGCCTGCGGGCCCTGCTGCACTGATTGAGCAGCATCAAGAGAGACTGGAGTCACTCAAGCAGGGGACACGAGTGAGCATTCGCAGTGGGGCCTTTTCTGGCTAGCTGCCGAAGCTGGTTGATGCTGAAGGGCTCAGGGAGCAGGAGTGTGGGATGATTAGATTTGCAAAAACAAGACTAGGACTGGAAGAGGCACACAAAGCCAGCAGGCCTGGGGGAAAGCTCCCCCCCCTCCCGGCTTGCTGGCTGCACCCGGAAATGGGTTTTCAAAGCCCAAGCGCATCCACAGCAAACTGGTGGCTGGAAGCAATAGTGAGCAGGGAAGATGAAAGCTAAGGACATGTGCAGCAATGAGGGTTTTCTGGTACACTTCCTGGCCTGGCTATCTGCAGCAAGGAGCCCCTCAAGGACCCGACACTCACCTCCTGGGCCCCTGGGTGCAAACGCTCGGCCCTCTAAAGAAAATACAGAGGTTTTCCAGGAGAACCTCGCTCCTGCTGAAGGATTGGGGTGACAAACCTTCCTGCTGCAGGGGGGGGCTTGGATCACCTCTCCTGTCTTCTAGGGAACAGCCGCCAGGGCTGCCAGCCTTCCTACAGATGGATGCCCTGTTGCAACAGGGTTTGATGCCAAGTGAAGCTCCCAGCCTCTAGACTTGCTCCAGCACCTCCAAAACTGGTCCCTTCCTCGAGTGCCCTCAGATTTACGTCCCTAAAGAATCCCCCCACCCCCAGCCATTTCTTTTTAAAAGTCCTTGCCGCACTGAAAAAAGCAAGACGTGTCGGCCCGCCATACTAGGGCGCCAGCGGGACAATCCAGATGGCAGGACTGATTGCTCTCATCTCCGGCTTGTAGCTCAGCTGATGCTAATCTGCCAAGGTGCCCTACAAACACAAATAGCCTGATGCAGCCATCGGCCTCCAACTTTCCACCCACCCACTCTGTAAAGGATCATGCATGCCTCGGTCTCTGCTCTGCCGCCCGTTGCAAGGGACCTGGCTTCCACCTGGATCAGCCGCTCGGTGCCAGCCTTAAAAAGCAGCGAGCAGCTGGTGATGCCACATTACTGCCCACTCATCACGTCTGCGCGCTCAGACGCACACACTCGCCCCTGCCTGCCAGCAGTCCCTTCAAGCACGGCTTGCTACGGACGCGGTCACGTCAGGGGAACACCGGGAAGTTCTCAGCAGCAGGGGCAGGACCGGGGCTCGTCTCGGGAGAAGGGGCTACAGCAAGACGGCTCCTCCCCTGAGCGCACACAAATGCACGGGGGATCTTCAGCGGCGACTCTGGACACACGCGATACTCAGAGAAGATGGGAAGGAGCTGCTCTGGAGGGGAGGAGGCTCCGAAGACGGTGGGTTTGGTCGGCGCTGCTACGTCTACGGGTGGCAGGGCACGGCTCGAAGGTTTGCTGACAATCATGCGGGTTTATTGCAGTGGTTTGTAAAGAGCCCGGCCGCAGCCCGGGCTGGTCCCAGAGGAGGGCTCCTCGCGCCAGCCGCTCCTCTCTGCCTTGCTGTGGAGCCTGGGTACCAACCGCAAGGCTACTCCGTAGCCATCTGCTCGATGTGGTCACTCAGCAGCTTGTATTGCTCTGCAAGGGAGAGGAAGAGACACGGTGCTGAGACTTCGGCGTGCCGCAAGGATGCAGTGGAGCAGGCAGGGGCTGTGCCCAGGTCAGCGGGCCCCAAAACTGAACCAGCCAGGGCCCAGAAAGCAAGGGAAGGCAACTCTCCCCAGATGAGTTTTGCATGGGAAATCATCCGGAGCAAGCTACCAGCTGGTGACACCCCCCAAGATACCAATGCAGCTCTGAAGATTCATGCCAACTGGGCACCTGGCCACTGCACAGTGCCTGCTCATGTTCACCAAGTGCCCGAGTCCACCCCTGCCCTGGGAAGCAGAAGAAAGTGGGTGAAATATCCCAAATCAACCAGAACCCAAGAGAGGTTTTTGACTGCCGCATGCTCTTGACCTTGGCCAACGAGGCTCTGCTGCAGCCTGGGTGACTTCTCCCACCGCCCCCGCCAGTCGCATCCCACCCTCCTCTCAGGGCGCTCGTACTCGGGCAGAGGAAGCCCGCCCGGTCCCTCCCGACCTGTCCCTACCTTCGTCCAGATTGCCGATCACCGCCTGCTTCTTCAAGAAGTCGTTGCAGAGCTTCTTGGTCAGGCCGAACGCCAGCATGTTGTGAGTGAAAGTGCTGGGGGAAGAGACACACGCGTGTGGCACAGGCAGGCCAAACAGTCCGCACTTCTCTCCTCCCCCCTCGTCACACTGTCTGTCCCCAAAGGGCAGTGGCAGGGATGATGGTGGGATGATGACGACTCTCCACCTAAATGGGGCAGAGTGCTGCTATGCAGCTAGCAATAAGATGCAAAGACCCCGCTTTGCCTTCTCCACCTCCCCCCAGGGTCCCGGGCACAAAGGGCTCAATGGGTTTCTTCCTGTCGGGGTGGGGGGCCCCCGATGTCTCCCCTTCTCCTTACCCCAGCTGCCCGAAAGTGATGTTCTCGTTAAACCGCAGGCTGTCGTCCCGCTCCTCCTGGGTCATGTGGCACCACTTCTCCCTGCAAACGTCCAAGCGTGTCTTGTACCGGGAAGCCACCGCGCCGCCCTCCCACCCCACCACGAGACGGGATACCCTCGCCGTGCTGGCCTCGGGGGCAGCCAGGAGAGGATCTCAGGTGCAGAGCACCCGCGGTCACTCCTGCTTTCGGCGACTGCAGCTGGCAGACTTCACCCCTCCTTCCTGAAGTGCTCAAGGACCCTCTCATGCCTGTGTTTGCCCTGCCTGACAAGGAGTCCCTACGCTGCCGGCTCGAGGGTGGGGAAATACTGGCTTGTGCCCAGGAGAGACCGTTAGCACCACCAGCGCTGGGAAGGGCATGGACTTTACCCGCTGGGAGCAGCAACGCCAACATAGTCCCAAAGACTAAAGCATCCCGCCCCCCCTCCATTAAAATCTCTCAGGCCAAACAAACCCAGCGCCTTGCAGCTGTTCAGCTGGGGGCACGCTTCTCAACTGCTTTCCAACCGGCACAGTTTCCCAGTTGAGATGGGTCCACAGAGAGCTGGGCTCTTTCTCCAAAAAAATCAACTTTAAAAACACAGAGCTTCAACCTCAGGAAGCGAGGCGGGATGCCCTTGATCTGCCGGTCTCTCCTGGGGCTGCAGAGCGATGACGGCAAGGCCCGCGCCTGGGTTAGCATGCTAATCGGCTGCGCTCTGTGGCTCAAGTTGGACCGCAAGGCACATTATATTGGACCACTGCAAGCAAGGAGACGTGAGCTTCCCAGGCTGGTGATCATCGCACAGCTTGGGTTTGAAACGAGACACAGGCTGTTCTCTCCGCGAGGACTACAGGGCCCCAAAGCATCTCGTCTCATCCTCTTGCAGAGAGACAGCTTGATTCACACAATCCCGGGGACGTCTATGCTATGTCCCTGGCCAAGGAAGTAGGTGCGGGCCAATCTGAGCATCGGTCCATTGGATTGTGCTGGTTGGCACTACCTGACTTTGGACCCTCCCTGTCCCATCCTGCATGGAAAAGGCGACTCAAAACTAGCACCAGGGAGCTGTGGGTCTCCCCCCTCAGACAGGAAAACTACCACCGCAGGCGGTCATCATGCCGTACTCAATGGATGCCAATGGGAGTGAAAGACAGTTATGAAAGGGAAGGCTGGTGTCCAGGGCTCAAGCCAGCCCTTCCCCGAAGCCAGATGATGGTTACAAGCCAGGCAAGGAGGAAGGAAAGGGACGGAGAAAGGAGCAGGTAGAAGGAATAAAGTGAAGAAGGAGGAGGAGGACAGGGATGGAAAGCAAGCTCTTAGCGCACGTGTGACGTGGGAACCGGAGGTGCTGCATCACAGGGGAAAGGATGGACCCCGGGATGAGACTCTTCCCGGCTCATTCAAATTTCTGCTCGTGCTAAAAAGGACACCTGGCCACAGCTTCTTCAGACCTCACTTAGCCTGGGCTCAATCTTGAAAATCTTTCCCAAAATGAGCAGGCCATTGGGTCACCTTGTGAGGAAATGCTGCAAACCGGGCAGTGTAGGTGCCTAAATCAGCAGGGGTTGCATTGCTGTAGTGGAAAACTGAGGGGTAGGCTTAAAGGCATAATGGATGCGGAAAGTCTGCGTGGACAAAACTCACTATAACCGTTAAAATGCATGTCCCGATCCTACAGCTGGAGAAGTGGGGAAACTAATTCAAGTGCCTTCAAATCCAGAAGCAACACTTTGCAGATCTCCTGGGCCCAGAGAGAGAGGAAGTCAATTTAGGTTCTCCTGCTTTGTAAAGGCCTGATGAAGCAGAGAAAGATCAAAGCGACCAAGAAAAATTGAAAAGGTTTCCGGGCTTTAATTCAAGGATAATGTGTTTGCAAAAGAAAAATGATGTAGCGCTACTGAAATACTTTGATTTTTGTGCTGCCCCAAAACGACCACCACGGATGATTGCCTTCATCCATACCAAACGATGATTACACTAAATTAGCTGCTGTATGATTTAATGGTACCAGGGAAGGAGTTACCCAGGCACTGCAAAACAAGCTGTCAAAATTGAGGTCTCTGCAAAGAAACCCATAAGCTAAGCTACGGGTATTGGACTGTATAGAGCTCCAGGGGACCCCAAATCTGATGAGCGGTTATAAGGATTGCTGAGCATCTGGCTGCAGTGAACCCTTGTGCCTGCACAGACCTGATATAAAGACTGGGCCTGACTTCAGTCCCACTTAGCTCAGGCCTTGCCCTGCAGCCCAAATTGCAGCAGTCTTGACGCATACATCTAGCCCAGGTCAAGCCCACAAGGACTTTCCCTCTAAGACCTTCTCTGAGGGCTCCAAAGAGCCTCCTTTTTGGGTAATTTTTGGGTCATCCCTTATATGAGTCATTCCAAGATCAGACATCAAAGATCTAACATCCATATGTAGATCGCAGGTCCTTTCCCCAGCTCCAGCTGTTCCCCCCAGCTTGCATTCTTGGTGGAGCAAGGAACAAGGAGCAATGGTCTCAAATTGCAGCAAGAAAAGCTGAGGTTGGATATTAGGGAAAACTTTCTCACTAGGGGGGTAGCGAAGCACTGGGACAGTTTACCCAGAGAGGCGGTGGACTCTCCATCCCTGGAGGTTTTTAAGACCCTAGCTGGGATGGTCCTACTTGGAGCAGGGGGTTGGACTAGATGTGACCTCCTGAAGTCCCTTCCAACTCTTATTTTCTATGATTGTATGATTCCCCTTTGCATTTTGTTTAAGTGGGCCACCATACCAAGCCTACGGAAAGGAAGAGGCAGGATTTCAAATCAGCCAAACATCTCAACCAAGGGCAGCACTGGGAACGCACAAAGCCAGCATGGCGCGGACAGCTCTAGTCGGCACCTGGCGGGCACAAGGAAACGAGGGGGAGAAAAGCAACGCGTGGGGCAACGCGGTTTCACAGCATCGTTAGCAAAAGAAAGCTTAAAAACAAAAAAGAACAGGAAAAAGGGGTAGGATGGCACCTCCCCTTCTAGGAGACTCCCTTTGCGTCCAAACACTGCCCTTGAAATGGATGTCAGCGTGCAAGATGGAAAACAGAAGAATAAATCACCCTGTGCCCCATCCATCACGTGCCTCGCTCCTTCCTGAGGTCTCAACGCTGCCTCCTGTGATTAAGTACCCTTTAAAATCAACCCCGTCTATTTATTAAGGATTAACTGACACCAATGTGTCCTGGAGCTTCAGGGGCCGCCATTGCACAAGGCCTTGCCTAGCCCACTCTGCCCCGATGGTGTTTTAGGGAAAGGGCAAGATTTGGACCTAAAGCGAGTCAGCGCTAGTGCAAAAAAACGAAACAAAGCAAAAAAGCAATGTGACAAAGTAATGTGGACAGACACACCTCTTTTCCTCTTCCTCTCCAGCGTTCCCTCTGGAGCGGCAGCAGAAACAGGGCCAACAAAGGTTACGTGTTAAAGATCATGCAAGATATATGGATGGAGAGAAAAAAAAGAGAAGAAGAGATGAAGGAAAGAAAAGAAAGTCATTAGAGGCAGAGAGGAAATCAAAGGCTCCCCCTCCCCAACCGTGAACGATCGCCCCCAAATCTCAGCTTCTCTCCTGGCATTTCTGCTACCGCCGCGACGGAGGGGCCCTGGCACTTTGATGAACAGTCCCGGGGAAGGATTCAAGGCGTCTCTCCTCCCATCGAATGCAGAGGGGGAGACCAGTGTCCTAACTCAGGCAAACTGCCCCCAGCTACCGTGAGTCTGCCTCAAGCAGGACTTCAGCATGGGCCCAATTCTGCCCAGACTCCTGGAGCCCTTCCTAGCCTGACACCAAGGAAATGAATGGCCTCGGGAGGACAGCCCAGCCCAGCCCACCCACAGACCCTGTTACTGGCTTGGCGTGCAGCACACCCACTCAAGTCCTCCCGCACTGCGAGACGGCACGAGGCGAGGCATTTCCTCCAAGCACCAGCTTGGGAGACAGGGGCTGGCACCCCTGACGCCAGCTCGCCTCGCCTCTGCCTCCCAGCCCGCGCTGGAGGGGAGCGGCGCGCCTCACGGTGCCCGGAGAAAGGCGCTGCAGTGGGACAACATAACGTGCAGCGCGTGCTAGAGAGACGCCCCACTCCGCTGCTGGGGGTGTCTGGCGCTCAGGATGGAAAGGTTCCCTGTAGGGGATTTCTAGCTGCACGCGGGGCCACAGGCCAAACAAGCACCCCCGCTGGACGACCCCCCCATTGAGACCTCCTTCCTCGAGAGCTGTCAGCTGGTCATTAGCCTGTTTCATGCAGGCTTCGCGACTGCAGGAGGCTGAGCTTTAAATCGGACTGGTACGTACTTGCTAAATCAAACACCTACACAGCCTCCGCGCTGTGCCCCTCTCGCCCCAGATGCATCAACTCCAAGAAGGAAACCAGGTTTGTTTGACAAGAGGGTTTTTCTCCCCTGCTGAATGATACATCACAGCCGTCTCTTTTCATTCTCTCTCAAGTGAACCCAATAGCAACTTCCTGCCTGGGACTGCCTTTCAGACTGGCCTATTTTTACATGCATCCCCTTCCTTGCCCTTTCGTAACACTGGCACTCGTCTCATCCTTCTGAATTTCCCTTGTAGTCCAGAATATATTAAAAATAAAAACACCAGCAGGCCAGCGACCCCCTTGGCCGGCTCTTCTAAAACTCTTGGGTGAGATTATCTGGGTCTATTCATTAACAAGGCTCATCCCTAGTAGACCGGCAAGTACTCGATCATCCTGATGTCACAGAAACACCCAAGTCCACTTTTTCATCTCTCTCACAATCGTGACCCTTCTTCCATTTGCTCTGATCAGCCTAGGACTTCACTTGGTTTTCAGTGACAAAACAACTGCCTGTAACAAAAACCAGGGGCAAGACTAAATGCGTCCTGTACTAATCAAGAAGTGTGTAATACCCAGGAGTGTATAACCTTCCTTTCGCTAATATTTCCTTAGCAGAGCTCAGCAGAGCTGTAGGGAAGCCGAGAGGATGAAGCGCTGGCCCTCCTAGGAGGTGACTGGGTTAACGAGGACAATCCTCTGGGGCGGAGGGGGATTAATGAGGGACTCTTAGGATAAATGACGGATGTTTGCGCACAGCAGTCAAGGCTCGTCCTAGAGAGGTTGAGGCTCGGGATTCGCTCCGGTCTCCGGCGGCTTCTGTCTGCAAACAGGAGCGACTGCCGAGTGTCTCCTCGGGTTCAACAAATGCAACTCCCACTGAGGTCTGCACCCGAGGACGTCAGCGCCTAACTCCCGACTGCCACGTTAGCAGGGAAGCCCTTTTTTCCAGCTGCGAGCCCAGGCCAAGCAAGGTCGTTTTGGTCCATCACATCGCCATCTTTCTTGCCTTGCTGTTGGCCATTTCCCCTACATTTGCATCTCCCCCGTAGTTCCCCAAGCAGCTGCTCCAGCCCCGGCTAGAGCTGCCACGACCTTCCAGCAGAGATGGGGGTGGCTGGTGGGAGGCGAGTGCTATCCAAATGCTACCAGGCTGCAGCAGGAACCAGCCCAGTTTGAGGTTTAGGGATTGCAGAAAGAGCTACGGTGCAAAACTCCTGGGCAGGGCAATTTGTGACACCCATTCCCCCACAAACACCTGGGGGCAGCTGAAGCAGGAGGGGAGACGAGGCGTCTAGGGACCACACAGCAGCACAAACCAAGCCACCCGTACGTCATTAGGTGCTGAGTGAGGGCAGGATTCCCAGCCCACCTGGCTCAGCTTTACGCCACGACACTGCTGCCAGAAGCCTGCCGGAAAGCCCCCCGGCTCCTGGGAGCTTCATGATTGCTGTCGCAGCGAGGTGCACTATGCACCCCGCTGCTCAAGGAGCTGTGTGTTACTCTGGCCCTTGCAGACACCAAGTGTGGATGCAGTCGCTGGAGTCTTGCCTGTGCCAGTCGCTACCATGCAGCACTGCCGTGCATCTTCCAGTCCCATTTCTTCCCCCAGGAAATGGGGTAGGGAATCTTGAAAGCTTGTGCCAGCTCTCGTTGCCCCTCTGACCACCTGTACCAAGCGTTTCATAAAAGCTGCGGCAGACCCAGCTGCAACGCTTGCCAACGCTACACCCCAACACCTGCTCCACCTGCTGTGCTTGCTGCTGCTCTCTGTCGAGTCTCATCCCCATTCATGATCAGGAGCTGGCCTCTTGCCTTCCCGGGAGAGACAGGCAGGGTACTGGAGCCTGTCCCGACACTGCGGTGATCTTGGGGCTCCCTAGCACTTCTTGGTGATAACGTCTTGTCGTAGAGCACGGAAATCAGCCATCAGGTTAATTGGGAATGGCATCGCAGCTGGGAACAGCTGTGAAAGGCATCTGTCCTTGCCAAACACTCGCGCCTGCTAATTTTATACCTAGTCGATGCAAAGGCACGTGGCACGGCGCTTCGATAGGTGCTTCTGTCAGCACACGCGAGGTGATGGAAACATGCCAGCCGTCATCAGTCCACCAGGCTGCTTTCTCCACTCCGGGTGAAATGAGGACGACTGCTCAGAGGTGAATGCTGCATTGCAATGCTTAGGCATGCCAGGTGGTTGTCAAAGCCTCAAAGCATTTGCAAATGTGGAGAAGCACTGATGTCCCCATTTCACAGGCATCAACACTGAGGCCACAGGAGAGATGTGACCTGCTGGGGTCACCCAGCGAGTCCACACGTGGGAGAAACTCAGCTGAATCTTCCAAGCCCCGGCCTAGCACTGTGCTACCTTTCTTAAAGAAACATTGTCGGGTAGAAAACAATACATGTTCTTTTTAAGCACGTGCTCCCCGCCTGCTCCCTGCTGCAGGCCACACGTCAGTGCCCCGGGAGAACACAAAAACCTGGACCTACTCCTCCCTGTAGCTAAGCTGCTGCTTTCGACACTGAATTTAGTAACAAAAACAGTCATTTGCACTCCTGTTCCTGGTCAGCTTCCTTCCCTGGTTCCCCAGTCTGTCCCACATCTGTGCTAGTGTAACTTTTGCTTTAAAATACAAGAGCAAACCCTGGCCAGAGCCCAGATATACTGCGTCCCCTCGGAGCCATTTACGCCTCTAAATTCTTTAACAGGATCTAGGTCCATGTGCTCAGACCACGTGTGCTTTCCTCTGGCACCCTACCACCACTCAGCCTAGGGGGTGTTATTCCAGATATTGCTACCTGGAATAATTTGGCATTGCTTTCCCCTGCAGTCAGCGATGTAGCTTTATCCAGGCGAGAGCAGCAGGAAAAAAACCGGCTGGAGGACTGGGGTCTTGACACAGAAGTATAAAGTTTCCAGCTAGTTTGGTTTGGACACGTGGGATTTCTGTGTCCCCAGAGGATGCTGTCTTCACAACCCACCAAGGGACCCTGCCAGCCTGCCACACCGTGACCCTCGATGGGTGACCTGCTGGCTTAGATGGCACCCATTGCTGCTGTCACCAACAAGCCTAACCCCCAGCTCCTGTCCCAGGAAGAGCCAGCTCAGTAATTACCTGCCACAAGCTCACGACAGCTTCTAATCTCCGTGCCAGGCACTTCCAGGAGGAAGGATGGGGAATTGGACTCCCCACCCAGGTCCCAGGCAGAGGGGGCATGGTGAGCCCTTGTGTTACCTGTGGGAAGGGACTTCTTCTGCAGGCAGCAGAGTCAAAGAGCTGGGCTGCAGCAGTCACCCTTCGGGGGAGGCAGGGGAGGACGTCCGCCCACCACCCCTGCACCAGCCCTTGCCAGGGCCAGGCAGGACATAGCGCTAGCATCTTACCTGGTGGTTGGAGACCTCTTCCTCCTCTCGCAGTGGACGGCGTCGAAGAAAGCCGCGTTCCAAAACCTCAGGGTGTGCCTGCGGGGCAAGGAGACGGCACTGGAGACCGGGGGAGGAATGGCTTGGGGAGCATCTGCACGTGCAGGTGCAGAGCCCCCCAAAGACTACGTCTCCGAGAGGAGCGACACGAGCCCAGGAAGCCAGGGCACAGCTAGCTCCTCGCAGCCGCAGCTGAAGACGGGGCGCCGGTGCTTACCAGATGGGCTGCTGCTTCAGGTGCATGTACAGGTAGATCTTCTCTCCCTTCTTCTCCTCCTCGTCCTCGGGGCTCTGCATGGAAACTGCAGGGAAACACGCAGTCACGTGCCTGGCTTCACATGCAGACTCGGCACCCACCCAGCTCCCGAGCCCCCAAGGCAAAGCTTCTCTTGGTTTGTGACACCCCTCCCACCTCCACCGCTGGGATGCCACGTTGCTCCCTATGGCCGAGCCACCCCCTCTAAGCCCAGATCTTGGGGGTCCTATAGAGAAGCTCTTGCTATGGAGCCTGCCATGCTCACCTGTCTTCTGCAGCTTCTCCTTGGGCTTGTCCTCGATGTCCCTGCAGCACAAAGATCGTAGCAGTCAGAGCCTCTCTCTCTGCCATTGATGGATGCCCCATCAAAGCCAGCTCCAACTCTGTCTGCCCATGCAATAAGACCCTTTCAAACAATGATGGCAAGGGAGAGCATCATTTCTTTTTTAATAACCCAGCTCCTCCAGAGCTGCTGCTGGGATGCAGGGCCGAGACACACGGGCTGAGAGAGCTTGAGGTTGACTTGCTGTCAAAATACTCAGGCTAGAGCTCGATCAGCCCGGTGCAGGAGGCGGAAACCCCGGCCAGCCTGAACAAGCTTCCCTCTCCAGAGCCACCAGAAGGTCTCTGCGTGCTCCCCAACCACACTCTTCTCATTACGATGCAAGCACGTACCTCACACCCACTAGGCAGGATGGGGAAACCGAGGCACGGGGAGCTTGCTCAAGGCTAGGCAGGGGTTAATGGCACATCCCCTTGATCCCACCTTCTGGGACGGCTGACTGGCAATGACCAAGGTGTGCCACGGGGCTTCACCTGGACACCTCCCCGTCCCGTTGTGGTCCCCTTCCCTCCACCCAACACCTCCCCACAGCAACCACAGCCAGGCAGCCTGAGCCCAGGCAGCATTTTATTTTCTTTAATAGGCTGCAGGAGCTGGAAAGGACGAGCTGTGACCACCAAGCCACTGCAGCCAGCCATGCAGCCTGAGATCTGCTGCTCCTGACCCAAATACACAGGTCTTCAGAGACTGTGCAGCTCCACGCACCGGGGGGAAGGTCAACGGGGTATGTCCACACCGCAGCTGGCGTGGGAGAACAGGAAAGGGGGGGTGTTGCTTGCAAGAAGCCCCCCAGAAGTGCTGGGGACATGGTGTAGATGCACCCTAGCGATGGCCAGGTCGCTCATCCATCCTGTTTGTCTCTAGCCCGTGGCTCAGGCACTTCCCACCCCCAGCACAAGCAGAGAGGACACTCACTCGCTCTTCCGGCCCATGAACTTGGTCTCTAGCCCCCCGAAGAAGCCTTTCACGTTCTCGGTCTTGGCCGACGTGTTCTTGAGGAGCCTCTCCGCAATGTCCTTCTTCTCGGCCAGCCAGCTGTTGGCTGACTTCAGGTACGAGTCGATGCTCCCCACGGGCTTCTCCTTCATCTCCGAGGGCAGCGTGTGCATTTTCCCTGTGAGACAAGGCAGCTGCCTTCAGCTGACCCCCCAGGGCAAGGGGGCACTGCCCTCCCCTACACGGCTGGGTTTGAGTGACAGGATCCCCGAGCTCTTGCTCCACGTGATGGTACCCGGACAGGCCAGGCTTTTACCCAGGCAGGGACTAAATCAGTAAGGTGAGACTGTCAGATGCCCAAACTCTGGGGAATTAATAGGGACACACATTAGCCAAGTGTCAGCTGCCCCCAGGAATTGCTGCCCGTGGGTCTGCTCTTACCCCGAAGCAAGTGAAAGCGAAACAGCACTAATTGACTTCTTTCATTATCCTTATATCATTCTTATATGTATCAGTCTTATACCATTATTTTTTCATTATTACTATTCTTTCATGATTGTTTCATTCACTTCTTTTGGTCAAAACTAAACGGCAACACTCGACCCTCGAGGAAGACGAACGGGCAGAAGGACAGGTCTTGTAGAGCAGCTGGTATATGATAACCCCCTACCCACATCTCACCCTGCAATGTACCTCCTCTCATGTCTCCTCACCCTCTCCCTATACAATGTCACCAAGTCTCCATGCAAACAGCCCCCGAGACAAGCTGCCCCCGAGCTCAGGACAGACCCCTGTATTTCTGCACCACGCGGATTATCATTTGGGGGTGGTGATTTTAGGTGCCTTTAAAGATAGAGAGGGCTAATTTCCAGCATATGTGGAAGCCAAGGCATGTAGTTGCACCAGAGCTGGACACAGGGGTGAGTGACACTAGGCCCGGTTGCAATCCCGGGATAAGCGCACATCTTCAACTAGCAACCCCCATCCTGCTTCAAGGGCACGTCTGACCTGCTAGTGGAGGGGGCAGGCAGCAGGGCCGACACTCCCCAGCTTGCTTTGGGACCAGAAGCACTGGAGATACAGTGATGTAGCTTCTGCATAGACTGGCAGCCTGGACAGGCCACCCGGGCCCCAGCTGGCATGCACAGCCCACATTGAAGTCCACAACCCTGTGGCTTCACTGCTACTAGTACCCAAGCTGGCTGGAGAGAAGCTGGCTCGAGTGCAGGGTTGCAATCACACCTCTCGATTGCACCGCACACGCTTTACAATGCCAAGTTGTGTCAACGCCCCCTCTCCTCCAGCCACAAAGCAGCCAGGCAGCTGGAGCCTCTTACCGACATAGTAATACGTGAAGCACATGGTCATCAGGTTTTTG
>NW_017728998.1:4704230-4704935 GCF_001723915.1 Gavialis gangeticus | reverse complement strand
CCAGCCACAAGGCAGCCAGGCAGCTGGAGCCTCTTACCGACATAGTAATACGTGAAGCACATGGTCATCAGGTTTTTGGCAGGGCCGAAGTCGTCCATCTGGTGACACCTGGAAATGGAGGGGGAAGAGATGGAAGGATCAAGCAGAGGTAGCCAAAGCAGTAAAACCCCATGCCTGGGTCCCAGGAGCAGGAGCATCACGTGGTTTGGGTCTGGGTCACACTTGTTATTGAGGGTCTCAACGTACCCCAGACACCCTGCATCCCCCCATCCTAACCCCCCCGGCTCCCTTGTCTGCATTGCACTCTGCTACTAGTAGTAGCGGCAGGAGGCATCTGCGGGTCTCACACCCTGCTAGACCCTCTGCTTTCTAGCCATGGTGTGCACGTTGCTCTCCCAGTACGTGGCTGTCAAGCTGAAGCACCTGCAAGCAAATTAGGAGCCAAGCAACCAGCTGGGAGCAAGGTGGGCGCAGTGGCTGGATTGGGCAGGTCCCACCAAAGACGGTGCCCTGCATTTAAACAGGGCAGTGACACCAACCAGAAAGCAGCGTATGGCTGAGGTTTGATTCAGCTGCAGCTGCTTTCCGGCAGCGTGGCAGCTTTAACGTGCCAGCAAGCAAGCACTCGGCCCCCGAACGTATCGCTCTCCCAGCCAGCCTGACTTACTCGAAGAGCACGACGGCGAAGGACTGCACCAGCCGGTA
>NW_017728998.1:4695652-4699230 GCF_001723915.1 Gavialis gangeticus | reverse complement strand
GATTGCACCGCACACGCTTTACAATGCCAAGTTGTGTCAACGCCCCCTCTCCTCCAGCCACAAAGCAGCCAGGCAGCTGGAGCCTCTTACCGACATAGTAATACGTGAAGCACATGGTCATCAGGTTTTTGGCAGGGCCGAAGTCGTCCATCTGGTGACACCTGGAAATGGAGGGGGAAGAGATGGAAGGATCAAGCAGAGGTAGCCAAAGCAGTAAAACCCCATGCCTGGGTCCCAGGAGCAGGAGCATCACGTGGTTTGGGTCTGGGTCACACTTGTTATTGAGGGTCTCAACGTACCCCAGACACCCTGCATCCCCCCATCCTAACCCCCCCGGCTCCCTTGTCTGCATTGCACTCTGCTACTAGTAGTAGCGGCAGGAGGCATCTGCGGGTCTCACACCCTGCTAGACCCTCTGCTTTCTAGCCATGGTGTGCACGTTGCTCTCCCAGTACGTGGCTGTCAAGCTGAAGCACCTGCAAGCAAATTAGGAGCCAAGCAACCAGCTGGGAGCAAGGTGGGCACAGTGGCTGGATTGGGCAGGTCCCACCAAAGACGGTGCCCTGCATTTAAACAGGGCAGTGACACCAACCAGAAAGCAGCGTAGGGCTGAGGTTTGATTCAGCTGCAGCTGCTTTCCGGCAGCGTGGCGGCTTTAACGTGCCAGCAAGCAAGCACTCGGCCCCCGAACGTGTCGCTCTCCCAGCCAGCCTGACTTACTCGAAGAGCACGACGGCGAAGGACTGCACCAGCCGGTAGAAGGTCTGCTCGGAGACGCACTTGGAGTTGCAGCGCTGCAAGCACAGACAAAGCTGGCGTCAACACTGGGAAGGGCAGCTGAAACCGGGAGGCTTCCTCAAAGGCATGCCACCGAGCTGGCCTGGCCCATCCGGAGGGAGTTTCAAGCACACGGACGTGGTCTTGGAGAGTTTCTCCAAGAGGACTGTCAATTCGGGGCGCTCTCTGCAAGGCTCAACCTCCCCGAGACCGTGACGGACACATCGTCAGCACAGCAAAAGGCAGCAGTAGAGCAACAGCCTACCTTTGCCACGGCCCCCCCTGCTCAGACAAGATAGCCGCGCTCCCTCACCTGAGCGCTCACGTATCTCGCGAACCACTCCCGGCCTTTGCCGTTCTCGCCACTGCACAGCTCCCCGAACTTGGCCTTCTCCTCCTGGTCCAGGTCCTCTCTGCAATGGAAAGCACGTCCGCACTGAAACACATCCCCGGCTCCCAAGCCTGCGTGAGTTGGCTCAGAAAAGTGCAACGTGCGATTAACAGCACGGGAACGGCTCCCCGGGCAGGACGCCCCTGGATTACTGCTACTCCCCGTCCCTCCCGCCTACCCCTGGTCTCTGCTCCTCGATGCGGCGCTCCCGGATTTCATTGCTGCTCAGCTTTGCAGATCACTGAGCAGAGCACACTTGTTATGCAAGCGGCAACCAGGATCCCAGGGTGAGCGAAGAAAGGCAGCACTAGAAGAAGCAGGAAAATCCTACACCGCTCAGCTCTCCGCACCCCCTGTCCAAGGAAGATTTTGCCAACCAGAGTAGGGGCTGCCAGGAAGATCAAAGGGGCGGACAGCACATCTGATGGGAAAAGACTGGAGGAGCTGGGCTTCATTCGCCTAGCTTTGCTGTCTATAAATACACCAGGCACAAGCCGCCGGGGGCTACTTGAGCTGAAGGACAAGGCTGCTGCAAGAACAAACGGTTCTCGAAACCTTCAGGCTAGAAAGGAGGAGGAAGGGTCCAGCCTGCCAGAGCGGCACAGCTCTGGAGCTGCCTCCCGGGAAGAGGAGCTTCCTGATGGAGCTCGTTCGGGTGCTGGAGGGATGCTGTGATGTGATCCGTGACAGCCGCTAAGCTGTCTCAGCGGTGATTCATTAGCTCCCATCACCCAGGACGGGTGGGAGGCTGGACGACACGGGCCAAAGACGTTTGCAAGATGTTTGCCCCTGCTCAGGGACTGTGGTCCAGGTCCAGGCAGGAACAACCAACCACCCCCCACAGCGATGGGTGACCAGACCCTTCCTGGCCTGCTCTCCCGATGCTCAGGCCCCTCGCTGTGCTCTGCCCTGCTGCTGATGAGGAAGGAAGGAGCCACTCATTTCCAAAGCAGCAACGACAGAATTGCCCTCAGCAAAACGAGCGGCTCTGGCTCTGGCTCCTGGTCCAGCCTGATTTGCTCAGCTGCCTTTGCTGCATTCGACTGCAGCAGCACGGAGAGCAAAAGGCCGCAGGGGTAGCAGCACGGGTCCAGCTGGACGCATGCTGGGACAGGGCAAGGCAGGGAGGCCAGGTCACGGCACCTCTCTCCCTGCCCCCAACCCACACATGCATCCGCATTCACCGGGCAGTCATGCGGGGTGATGCGCTCTGGCAGCTGGGCCTGAGCCGGGAAGGCAGCACCAGGCGCAGGAGCTCAGGAGGGGACGTGCTGGTCTGTGCATCGCAGCGGGAGGAAGAGGCAGGGAAGGGATGGTGGGGGTGGGGGGTGCAGCATGTCTGAAGAGCGCCAGCGTAGGCATGGCCCTGGCAGCTACCCCAGCGAGAGACCCCAGGGGCCTTGGCCATGCGGCCAGATGCTAGCGGGGGCTTCTGGCCTCCACCCGTTTGGCTTGCACCATGCACCATGCACCATGCACCGTGCACCGTGCAGGAGAGTGGGCACAGGCTTCGCCCACTGCTGCGTCTCAGCTGCCATGAGGCCTGGAGCCCTGCGGAGGCTGCAGGAGGGCAGACCCCTGCCAAAAGGCCAGGGGCTTCATTACTCCCTCTCTGCTCCCAGCATGCACCTCTGCACAGGACACTGCACACCCCTGCCTGCCCCACCTCCAACACCCATCCCAGCATGCACCTCTGCACAGCACGACTACATCCCCCCACAGCTATCCCACCATGCACTGCTCCATGGGGCAGCCCCACCATTGCCCTAGCCCCTGCCCCATCCAGCATGCCCCTTGCTCCGTGCCCCACTCACCCGCCGGTGAAGATCTTCTCCACGTACTGCCTCATGAACTCCCGGCGCTGCGCCAGCACCTCGTCCTTGGCCGACTCGGTGCTCTGGTTGGAGGAGAAGGACTCGTTGGAGGAGGAGCGGCGGTAGCTGTTCCAGCTGGGGTGGCTGGGCGAGTCCCCCATGTCGTTCTCGCTGTCGGCCGACTCCGTGGCATCGCTCTCCTCGCCGGCGCCCGCTGGGTCCCCGGGGTCTTCCAGCAGCCCGGGGCCGCTGGGAGGGGGCACGGGAGGGGATGCAGCAGGGACATCGGCGGGCGTTTCGCAGTCAAAGTCAATGAGGTTCCCCACCGGCACGTCGGTGGCCTCCATGGCTCGGCGAGAGGGGAGCAGAGAGCAGAGACCGTGGTGGAGGCAGCGGCTGTGGTTTCCCTTTCACCCCTCACTGCGCGCCCAAGGCCGTGGGTGGCTCAGCAGCGGGGCGCATCGGAGAAGCTGGCGGGGGTCTCCACAGGGCTCTGTGCTGCAGGACGAGGCATCTGAAAGAGGCGAGACACAAGCATCGCTGAAGCCGGCGGCCCCAAGAGCTCCCAAACAGCCCCAACTAGGGACCCCCATATA
>NW_017728998.1:4678565-4690652 GCF_001723915.1 Gavialis gangeticus | reverse complement strand
CCCGCCCCCCAGGCACCCACTCTAACGAGGGCAGCGACAACTAGCAGGACCGGCGCCATCTCTGCCGTGCTCCTTCGTTCCAGCTGGAGACGCAAACAAGCAGCGCGGCTTCTTCCCCTGGATTGCCCATTTCCCCGTTAATTGAATTAGCGCAGGCTCCAGCGGCTTTGTGCCGGGCTGCGCTCCACATCCTCCCAACCGCGCTGCTCGCTGGTAAGGGGGGGGGACGCAGGGGCTGCTCCAGCCAGTCGAATGCAGAAGGGAAAGGGTTTGAGCCCGGGCTCTGTACCCCACGCTTGAACATGATGTCCCCCATCCCGGCAGAGCAAACTGGGGAGAGACGAGAGAGATGCGGCCCCGCAGCACCAGCACCGACTGCGCGGGAGCTGCAGGCTACAGTCTGTAATGCAGCACAGGGTTGCCTGGGCCTCTGGTTTTCCCCCTGCAGCAAATGCCCTGCCCCTCCCTGCAAACAGCACGCCGAGCCGTCCTACAGAGAGACGCATGAGAGCGGGGGCCAGTCCCGCGAGGTGCTCGGCACCAGTAGTTCCCACGGATGTGGCGGGAGGACAGGAGAGCTCAGCACCTCCCGGAGAGGCTGGGAAGCAAGGTGCTGGGAGCTGCTGAGTGAAGGAAGCCCTTCCCAGCTGCAGGGCCAGGACGAAGGCCGGCACGGGCAGCCTGACCTCTGCAAGGAGTTGCCGACATCCCAGCACGTAGCACGGATTCACGGTGCTCAGAGAAAGAGCTGGAGTCACCGCTCCAGATGCGGCTCATTACGGGTAACCGAGCAGAGAGCTGGGGCAGTGTCAGAATCCGTGGCATTTCCAACATGCGGCAACGGTGTCATTCAGCTATTTCCCTCCAGGCAGGTTTTCAGCCCCCGCGCATGCAGGCCGGGCCGGGCCCCCCCAAAACATCCTGCAGGCACTGCTGCCATGCTCACTTCCCCCAGAAACACGGATAAAACACCATGAAACCAAAGTGTGGGGAGGCTGGGTGACATGCCCAAGATCACAGAGTCAAGCAGTGTCAGAGCTGAAGTCAAGCCACACTGGTTTTGAGTCCAGCCTTTGGTTTCTGCCAGCTCCTTCCTCCCACATACCAATCAAAGCCCCATCCCAGTTGGGAGGGGAGGCTGAACAGCCCCGAGCAGAGGTGAGAAAGAGGCCACCTTGCAGAGAAACCGCCCCTGACTCAGCGCGTGCTGCTCCATCTCTGAAGGAAGCAAGGGGCAGCAGCAAATGCATCCTGACAAGCGAGCAGAGGATGAACCGGCACGCTGCGGAGGCCGGCCCAGAGACGTACATCTGAACGTGACACTGCTTGCATGACCCACGGAGAAGCGTGCTGCCAAGGCAGCTGGCACAGACGTGCCCTCGGCTCCGACCAGCTTGATAAATGAGGGAGGGAGA
This sequence comes from Gavialis gangeticus, assembly GCF_001723915.1. Classification (NCBI taxonomy): domain Eukaryota; kingdom Metazoa; phylum Chordata; order Crocodylia; family Gavialidae; genus Gavialis; species Gavialis gangeticus. Next base: position 4,689,237 of record NW_017728998.1, on the reverse strand, counting down.
ACAAGGCCCCAGAGCTGCGCAGCCAGCGTGCAGGGAGCGCCGGTGTCTGCACCACAGCCCACATCTCCCCATCTGACTCCCTTAGCTTCGGCCAGCTGCTTTTTCCTCCAGGGAGCTGCATCCTAGCTGCCAGCACCTCCAATTGCAGTCTTATTATAATTATAAATTAACCAGTGAGATCAACGGTGCCTGCTTCCGATGTTAACAGTTAACCCCACAGCTCCCCCCCGGTCAGCTCGGATGCTCACAAGCTGCGACTCCGCACGGCAAGGTCATGAGATGCGCCGGTCGTGAGACTTGACCTTGGATCCAAAGGCCAAGGCTGCCAATGCCAGGCCCCACGCAGTGGGGTCCCTCAGCAAACCAGCTGTAGCAGACTCACAGTCTAGCCCCCTGAAGGGAATGGGCCGGGGTCCCCTGCGCTAGCAGGGGTGCCGACAGCGTGAGGATAACCAGCAGCACGGTCTGAACCCACCCACCGCCTGAGCTCGCCCTGCACAACATCCGGGTGAAGGGAGCTTCTAGCCCCACCAGCTCCATTTCTCCAGCCCAGATGTTCAGCAGCTGCACCCAAGCATACAGCTGGCTGCAGTCACCGATAATAAGCACCTCTGCACGGCCGTGGTGGAAGAGGGCTTGTCACACTGACGCCGCCGGCATGGCCCCCCCATGCCAAACCGAGCCACCCAGCACCACTCCTCTCCTCCTCGCCACCTCCCCTGCAGACAGCGCCCGCAGTGCTCTTCCCACGGTGCCAACAGCGCTGGTCCGAGCCCACAACGCACCACGAATGCCAGTGGTTTAACAGCTGCCCGGCCATAAAAGCAATTTGTTTGCTGCAAGAAAAAAAAATATCCAATGCCACATGTGACCGGGGTTAGCGTCTGAGACACGTTACCTGCAGACCCGAATGAGACGCCAACTCCCCCGGCTGTCCGGCAGTCAGGTCCCGTTACCCAGGCGGGGGGGTCTTTACTGGTCACATTTTTTGGAAACCTGATTTCCAAAGAAGCCGGGCCTAGATTTTCAGCAGCAACCTGCAGTTTTGGCTGCCTAGGGCCTGACTCTGGCTATAGGAGCTCTCTCCGCCATAGTGTCCAGCCTGCTTGCAGTGTTGCACCTCCGGCACTAAACGCTGCTGGTTGCTTCTGAATTCTTGGGCTCCGGTGCCTAAATCAAAGACTGTCCGGATACCGTAGCCTTGTCCCATTCGACCTTGCAGGGACGGCATGCGGCCAAGCTTGCAAGCTCTCCAGCACTTCTACAGCCAGCCTGAGCGCCCGCAGGAAACATTGGCAGCTAAAGCATGAAAGAAAAACAGCAACAGCTTCTGCCATATGAGAAATCGGGGAGAGGGGGGGCAGACCAACATCTCCAACTGCCCTAGGAATAGGCTGCTTTTAATCAGCTGCTCAGTGAGAAAATCCCTCTTCAAGGCAAGCAGGTCGCCCTGCAATAATTCCCACGGTCCAGTGGGGAAGGGGACAAACTGGCCTGCTAAAAGTGGCTATGGCATGACAGGTGTCCCCTTCTCCATGACCAAGGGGCAGGTGGAGCGATCCCAGCTCTGCCAGCACAAGCTACAGAGGACTTGTCTGAAGCAACTCTCACAAATCGGTGGGTCTTTGGCACACATCTGGCCCCAGAAACACCAAGCCAAGCCCACAGCTGCATTGGGACGGCCTGTGCATTAAATGAGAAAGCATCTCCGCGTTGCTTCTTTGCAGGGGACCGGTTGGGTGACCTTCAGACCCAAAGACCGCACCTTTCCAGGGGGCAGGGTTTATTTTCGAGGTAAGAGAGGAAAAGCACAACTCGCACCCCAGAATCGCGGCAGCCCGGCTGCTGAAATTGCAGAAGTGAACGGACGCCCTTTTCTGGAACGTTACTAAGGCAACGTGCCAGATCATTGTTCCCTTCAAGGTAAGGTGGAAAACTCAGAGGGAGGGGTGAAAAAAGGGAAACTTAAAATGTCAACCATATATTAATGCGCAACCCTGTTAGACTTCAAACCTACAGGCGTGTCTGCTGACAGCCGCTCGCTTTACACAGGCCAAAAGCACAGGCCACAGATCAGCACTCGCCCAGCACGAGCGAAAACCCAAGACGAAGCACGAAATCCCATTAAAACAGCGTATATTCGGGTGTCAGCCGCCGCGGAGGAAATGAGGAATTCAGAAAGTGGAGCCTGGACGGGAGCCAGTTCTCCAGCAGCATCGCTAACACGTGCATCCGGAGTAACTGCGTTCAGCTGCGGATTGGGACAAGCAGATCTTTAAAGGGGGGGGGAAAGAAAAAAAGGGAAATCAAAGCTTTTTAGTTCAACCTTTAATGGAGCCGAATCTGAGAGATCAATGTAAATCTCTCCCCTGGTAAGCCAAGCTGGGCGTTCGGCCACTCAAGTAAAGTCAATAATTCACTAATTAAATTTAACATGCAGGGAAACCTCCACAAGAGACCAGCAAACTCAGGCTGCTTAATGAAGCAAAGCTTCCAGCTGAGACAGAGCAAAGTTTCACTCGGCGGCTACCAAATTCCTTCGAAGTGCCTCTTACCAGGACAGCTGCTCGCGAAGGCGGGGGTCAGGGGGAAATCTTGCAGAGCTAGCCAAGGAAGGCTGCAGCTGCTCCTCAAGGTTGGCTTCGAAGCCATCCATCCCCTGCAGAACGAGTCCCATTCATCAGCATCTCCTGGACCGTGACAGCTGCCCTAAATGACGCCTTCTCCAATCATCTGAGCACAATTATGCTCAGGCAGCTTGATCGATAGGCTCGTGCACGCGGGAGTCCTCGGTGATCCCGTTAGAGCAAGGCCCGTGGCAGCTGCCAGCACCAGGGATCCAGGTTGGGGACAGCGAGATGCAAAGACAGCGAGTGCGATGCTCTGTCCACTCCACTCAGACAGAGGGAAGTTCAGAAACACCCCCCCAGCCGCCTGCCCCAGGCCTCTCACCTGTCCAGGATGTGCATCGCCTCCCTTCGACGCCCTCCGTGACCGCCCCATGCAGGACCAGCGCATCCGGATTTCACCGCACCGTCGTGGGCAAGCGTCTGGTCGCTGGACCCAAGCACGGCATCAGGGCTCCTGTCTAGGATGCAGGCCTAGAAACCCCAGCTGATCCCCCCGCAGCCGCATCACGCCTGCCCTCCACCGCCCTGGTGCACACGCATGAACCAGTGCATGGGAAGTACGGTGTATTGAGACATGCAGTGCCTCATGGGTGGAGGGAAAGCCAGCACAGGCGCTGACCCGGGGATCTTGAAGGAGAACCCCTCAACGCAGCCAAGCCCGTGGAGGAGCTGGGCTCGCGCATGCATGAACAGCGAGCAGACAGGGAGTAGCGGGGGGGACGCAGGCTGTGTTTGAGAGCGGGCTCGCGAGCCGCCCACAAAGATTTCCAAGCCGCTGCTCGATAAAGCATCCTTAAGCCACAAAAGGAGCTTTATTCTCCTCCAGCTGGTCTGCACTCGAGCCAAAGGGATGCGCTGAAAGCAGCTCTCCGCAGCGGGCCCCTCGTCGCACAATGCGCCCGGGCTTTGAAGGACTTGGCCGACGTCAATGAAACCTGCCGTGCCCATGTAAAGCTGGAGAGGGTATCATTTCCAGAGAGAGCAAAGCAGAGGTGCAGGGGGGAGGACTGGTGGGCAGCGGCAAAATCAGCTGCGTGAACACACAGAAGCCAAGTCCCTGCTGTCGGGGCCCTGCCCGCTCCCCAGGTTTGGGAGGCCGAGAAGGTCCAGGACCTGCATGTGGCTTTTGAAACCACGTGGGATAATTAAGGGTTGTTCAGAGAGGAAATGCCTCCTGCACCAGCTCCCTGCCCTGCGGGCACATGTCTGCAACGTGCCAGGAAAGGGGCAGGCTCGTGCCTCCGGCCCAGCCGGCCTCACCAAACTGCACACGTGGCTCGGGTCAGATCCTGGCTCTTAGCCTGCGTCTACACCAGGGCAGGCCAGCCTTGTTTTGGCCGGGCAGGTAAGCCCCTCACCCTGCCCCATCTGTTGCTCTGCTCCTTGTGTCTCCATCGCATGCACTGGAGCTGGGAACGGACTTGTGCGCGTGCACACACATGCGTGTGCATGCGTGCACACACACAGCCATTGAGATCTCTGCTTGTAGCAGCAACTAGAAACCCACCCCAAAACAGCAGCATCGCCTCCTTCCCAAGCCTGGTGCATGCAAGCCAGGCTCAGAGATGCTCTTTGGGTCCCCAGGGATGAGAGATGCAGGGTGCCTGAGCAGAACCAGCCTGCCCCTCTGGTGTTTCCTCACCTCTCTTTCCAGCTCTGCCCTTCCCAGGAAGCCGCGGGTCCTGGGGGACCCAAACCAACCCCTCAAACTTGCTAAGCATGGCAGCACCAATCAGGGGTGCATGCAGTACCGGGACACAGGGATGAGGGAAGGTGCAGGACCTTTGGTGGATGCTGAAGGAGGCACCAAGGGGGACTCATTCACATCCCATTTCCCTCCCTCAGCCACAGCCCCGAGCCTCCTGGGCCTGGAAAACTTCTGGCTGCCTCCCATAAAGAGCAATGCACGTCCAACCCCTCGGGTCAGAGGAGACGGTGCGGCTGCTAGAAGCTAATCCAGGCTGGAGAGAGGCGACGTGAAACTCTCTGGAGAAGAGCAAGTTTCAAGCCAACCTTCGAGTCAGGCGGGGAGAGGACAGAGCATCTGTGAACCGCCACCAAGGCAGGGCCAGGGAGAGAAAACGCAAAGCTCGTTCACACCAGAAAGGACTATTAGAGCATTTAACTTCGTCTCCCGTGCAATGCAAGCAACAGAAAAACCCCGGACAGAGTCCAACGACTGGCGCTTGCTGCAGCAGATCTCCTACACCCAGACAGGGGCCGGAGCCATTCATGCCCATCCCAACAAGACCACCCAATTACTCTCCTAAAGCGAGAACTTTGCGAGCGGAGTCGACCAAACACGTTTTCCCCGCCAGCTCCTTAGTGATAACGAAACCTCCAAAGGGCAGGTGCCGGAGCTGACTGCATCCATTTATCTGTTTGATAAACGGCAGGAGAGGAAATTGCATCTCCGAACGAAGAGGAGCTGCCGCCATCTGTGGATTTCCTAACTGAGCGTGACATGACGTGCAGGCCAGCTCCAGCAGAAGCGGCTCGCTAAGATTTCAGAAGTTGCTGACCCAACGCCGCGGCTCTGCAGAAGATCCCGAGGTGGCAGAGAGCGGCCCTCCTCGTGCGTCGTGGCTTGTCCGAGGATAACAAAGCGGCACTAACAGATAATGTGCATTAAATTGCTGCTGTGGGTACCAGGAGAGGCAGGTCCGTAGACGTCTACAGGGACCCAGTCCTTGATTTCCAGGTATGGCGGTTCTACCCACAACTTGCAGAAGAGATTCGGGTCGAACACTACAGCTGAGTGACGTGGGTCATGGGCACGTGGGCCCCAGCGGAGCACAGGGAACATCTGGGGCTAATGAAAGGGGAGGTTGGCCCTCCACGGTGGACTGACCACCCATGGCTAGGGGTGGGAAGGAGCTGAAGGAGGCCATTTGGCTGGCAGAGGGTGAGATGCAACTAGATGCAAGACGCCGGCTGGCAGAGCAGCGTAGAGCACTGGGGCGTTGAGCTGCGATGCAGCAGGCTGAGGCATCAGGCAGGTTCGGAGAGCAGTGGAGTCGGCTCCATGCTGGATGGGCAGGAGGAGGATGGAAAGGAGGACTTTCTAGGCTCCTGATCCCATGTTGCCTGCACTGTCCTTTCCCCCATACGTGGGAGCACCGAGGTTTGACTTCAATGCTCCCGCCTGGCTGAACCGGAGGATGAGACATGCCAGCACCAGAGCTCGCCCAGGCCAGGCCTCTGCTTTTGGCTGCATTAAACCGCGCCTGGCAGATGGTGTCTCCTCCCCTGGTCTGGAGAAGCTCAGGCAGGAGGGTTTCCATCACCTGCCACCGAACACATCTGGTGCCTAATGCCCTCGTATCAGACCTCAGCTGTCCTGGTCCTATCCTCCGGCAGCCCTCAAGCACAGCTGACTGCCTCCCGCTTTGCTTTTACATGGTTGAAGACTTCACATATCTCCTCTGGCTTCTTTTCTCCGGACTAAAACAAGCCCACGTCTTTCAATCTTTCCCCGCAGATGGTGCTTTCTAGGCCTCGGACCATCCTCGTTGCTCTGTGCTGGTCCCAACAGCTGATATCCCTCTTTCCGAGGCCTTGCTGGTGCTGAACGGAGGGGAAAAATGATTTCACTCGTCATCCATATCACCGCCAGGTTGTGCATGCCAGCATGACACCTGCTTCCCTCCCAGCTTCAACAGCAGCACGATCCCGATGGTGACTCACTTTCTGTCTGTGATCCTCTATCGCACCCCGATGCTCAGCCAGTCACTCCCCCGCCCGCGTTTGGGCTCGTGATTATTCTTACCTAAGTGCCATACTTTGCACTTGTCTTCCTTGAAGTGCAACCCAGTTATTTCAGGCCCTTTCTTCAATAAGTCAAGATCCTTTTGAATTCTGATCTTTTCCACCTAGCACGACACATCCCGTAACCTCAGGGAGAGTGAGAGAGAGCGAGATTTGCTTCTACTGAATTTCTAGAACGAGCTTTTGCGTGACGGCCAAGAGGAAATGGAGAGGAACAAAAACAACCTCTTGAACAAATCCGCCAGGCAGAGGATGGAAACACAAGATTGAAACCTCCCAGATCAAGAACAAAGTTGACTGATGCAGAAGCCAAGGTAATACCATAGCTAGGAGATGGAGCTGTTTTCCATTCACTCCCTCCTCCACTGGAAGAAAGCAATGCAGGGAAATTCGGATATAAAAATGACAAAACTGAGAATCAAATGGCCCAACAAACCTCTTGCTATAAAGCTAGCAAGAGGTTCAATCTATGCAAAGAAAGCAAAGGCACATAATAAGGATCCCAGAGCTCGCATAGATTGGGTTATAACCATATAGGTTATATACTGGGTTATATAGCATTGGGTTATAACACTATAGGTTATACCCTGGCTTATGTAGCATTCGGTTTTAACAATATAGATTATATATTGGGTTATACAGCATTGGGTTATAACAATATAGGTTATATATTGGGTTATACAGCATTGGGTTACAACAATATTGGTTATATATTGGGTTATAACTATATAGGTTATATGTTGGGTTATGTAGCATTGTGTTATAACCATATAGGTTATATATTGAGTTATAACAATATCAGTTATAGATTGGGTTATAACAGTATAGGCTATATATTGAGTTATGTAACATTGGGTTGTAACAATATAGGTTATATATTAGGTTATAAAGCATTGAGTTATAACAATATAGGCTATATATTTTTTTATATAGCACTGGGTTATAACCATACAGGTTATATGTTAGGTTATGTAGCACTGGGTTATAATCATATAGGTTATACATTGAGTTATAACAATATCGGTTATATATTGGGTTGTATAGCATTGGGTTATAACAATTTGGCCTAATCTCCATGAGACAGAGCGCACATCACAAGGGGGCTGCACTTTAGCTCAGCTACAGATAACTGTGCTTAGCATCCATGGTTCAACTGTTGCTGAGAGAGGAAACAGCGGTCACCGAGACCACAGACATCCTATAACACGTGAGAAAGCCAAAGGAAACCCTGCATAATAAGCGGCAGCCAATCAGGCGGAAAAAACAGACCCAACCCTGCTACCAAGGGTTTCCCTTTCAGGAAGTGAAACAATTCCCTGCCCGACCCTTGGCCTCCTTTGCGCAAGAAAACGCGAGCGAACTGATGCGCGGGGAGCTTTGCAAGCAGCGCAGCAAATGCTAAGACCAGGCCCCGGCCCCTTTTAGTTGCCAGCTTCGTGGCTTAGCCAAAGCTGCCCGGCGATTCCCAAAACCCTGTGCTCATTTTGCAGGTCCAGCCAGGCTGTCCTCTGCCCTGTCCCCACAGCAGAGGCGTCGCTGGCCTCTCCCCCTCCTGGGGGTCTCAACAGCAAATGGACAAAGGCTCAGAGGACCGAAGCCAGGTTCCTACGTAGCATCCTGCTGTTTCACTGGAGACAAGAAGTGACTTGCCCAAGCAGGAGCAGCTGGGAAGATAACCCCGGGGGCCATCTCACACCCAAACTGTCAGCTTCAAGCTCAGCCTCTATTCCTGTGCGAGACACGTGGATGCCACCGCTGACACCTTCAGCACCGCTCACTTCTTCCTCCACCAAGGGGAGAACTGGGCCATTTTCCCCATGCTCCGTTCCTCCCAGAATCAGGCCCCCCGGGCTCCTTCTCAACTCTACCAAGAACGTGCTCTGCAACTTTGAGCGTTTGAGTCTCGTGCCTCACTTTAACTTGCTGTAAAATGGGTTTCGTGGCCCCGATGCCCAAAAGCAGAGAGCCCGAGGCAGGCACCCGCATGAGGGCTGGCACGCACTAACCCGACTCCCTCCCTCCACGGTGGGGCCGGCGTGAAGAGGCAAGGCAGCACCTCTATGGCAAGATCCCCAGATACAGGCACCATGATTCACTGCCTCGTAGGGAACGGGCCCAACAAATGCCAGCTCACGGCGCTGCAGGGACCTAGGGAAGGGCCCGGATGGAAACAGCCTGGCTGCAGAGCTAGCAGAGAGAAGGGACCACGAGAGCGAACGCTGCAGCATCCTGCCCCTGTGATGCCGGCCCCCCTTTTCTCCGCAGCCCAGCTGCGCTCGGGTAGCAGCCCCCTGCCATCCCTTAGCCCTGCCATGATGAGCTTGACTAATCCCTATGATGAAGTGGAGGTCGTGGGTGTAATATCCATAATTATGACATCCGAACCCACACTTACATCTGTGCCCTGCACGGAGACAAAGCGCCAGCCCCGCACGCCTGGAGGCTATTAAAAGCTGCAATTAAAATGAAGCCACCTCTCACTGCCACTCCTCTCCCCGCTATTAAAGAGTCATGACAGCAGCTGGCATCAGTGCCCGCCAAACACCACCCACCGGAGCTGCCCGGCTCCCTCCCACCCGGTACAGCTGGGCAAAGCCCTGCAGGGAAGCGCTCGCTAGGCTGCGATCTTCACCAGGGCCCTAGCACTGCCCCGTGCTCCTGGTTCAACAAGTGAATGCCCAGCACGGCTGGCTCCGGGTTTAAGGGCATGGCTAACATTAGGGTGGCAGGGCCCCCCTCCAGATAGTCAAGGAAGTAAGCCCTGCCTACTCAACCCCACCGAGAGGTTGGGGATGCCCTGGAGACCCCCAAACTGGAGTGCAGTGCCAGGGCTGCCCTGGGGCAGCACGTGCAGGGGTGATGCGCCCAGAACATGGGGGGGTGGTATTTTATGAGCAGAGAGACTGAGAAAAGGGAAAAATCACCCTGGCAGAGGGGGAAGCAGCCAGGGCTGAAATAATGACCTACAGGGAGCTGGGGTGAACAGAGGGATGCAGAAGGTCCGTCCCCGCGATGAGACAGACAGCTCCTTCCCAACTGGCACATGCAGATGACCTGCCGGGATATGCCACTGCCCAGCTACCCCTGGCCTGGCAGTGCTGGCCAGTGCTGGCAAGCGCAAGGTTAAGGGGCCCCGTCGGCAGCACATCAGCAGGACTCTGCACCCCATCACTCCCCCTCCCCTTTCGGCAGCATGCTTTCATTAGGAGCAATTCCCCCAGCCGGAGGAGCAAAAAGCCAAGTGAGCTTTAGAGGGACACGAGGACCAAGGACTGTTGCACGCCGCTCGCTACCCCACCGCCACGGCTCGGGGCCAGGAGCCTTGACCTGTCTCCCAGGCTGAGAGGGGAGTTATGCCAGAGACGCTCAGCTCTGTTTATGAGCGGGCGTAAACTCCCCTGATTTGTGCCCCCGTGGGACAGCCCCATCTCTTTCCGCGTGCCCAGCTCCTCCTAACAGCCCTTTAAGAGGATTTAAGCAGAAAGCTACAAACACGCTAAAATTTCCTTGCTGCTACAGCCAGGATGCTAAAAACACGGGGGTTGATTTCCTGTCGGCTGCAGCCGGTTTCCCTCTGCCCCAGCCCCTGGCTGCAAGCCGTGGGATGCAGATGGTACGCACGGGCACTTACGGTCTTCAAACACGCTTCTTCCCTGCAATTTAAAATAAAATCAGTCTTTCCTCCCAGGAAACTGTTAACCTGAAGAATATGCTTTTAAATCACCGTATGCAGAGAAAGCTGCATGCAGCACTCACGTACAGCCAAGCAGCCTACATTTTTCCAACCAGTTAGACGCATCAGCACGGGCACTACTGCACTCTTCCCATCAGTGCTGCGGGGTCTGCAAGGGTTGCACTATCTATCAGCTGATGTCTCACGTGCCCGGAAGACACCAGAAATGCAGCTTCCTGCTGGGATGCCTCGGAAAGGCACTTGTCAAGTAGATTTCCTTTTTCCAGGCAAGGGCTTTTTTTTTTAAAAAAATGCCTAATTTGCCTTGAAAAACACTGTTGATTCTTTCTTTCTTTTTTCTTTCTTTTTTTTTTTTTTTTTATTAAAGGAAGTTTTTATCAGGCTACCCTGCACATTGCAAAGGGGAAGCACTTGCTTTAGACCAAAGTCAGACACCAGGCAGCAGCTTCCTAGCTGACTGATGCTTAAAAAGCTAAACTCAACACAACTTAAACAGATTTGCTCTTCAAGAGCACCCGGTAGGCATCCTTCTGCATTGTGCTGCAGTTCTCCCTTCGAGTCCACCCAGCAACAGCTTTCT
>NW_017728998.1:4669702-4673565 GCF_001723915.1 Gavialis gangeticus | reverse complement strand
GAGTCCACCCAGCCACACACGTTTCTCTGCACCCAAGGACGATTTGGGATTGAGAGGCATAGCCCGTGGACTGCTTCTCTTTGCACGGTGGGAGCCCAGGCCCAGCCACTCTCAGAGCCGTGACCGTTTACGTGAGAGCTGTTTTCAACAAGCTCTTGAACACGCCAGAGCTTTCAGGAGCGAACGACTCCGAGCAGCGGCCTCTGAAACGGAGATCCCAGACATGCTGCCCCACAGCGATGACCAGCCACCAGCACCGCTGCTGGGGCTGGGCATGAGAGGTCAAGGGCAGATGAAAGCAGGTGGCTGGCCAGGCCACCCACGTCCCCCCGCCCAGCCGGGGAGGTGGGACAGAGAGATGCTGGCCAGGGTGGGCCCAACGCTGCTCACTGGCAGCTCCTCCCAGGGCACCCAGGGGATGCAGCCACGGGCTCGGGAAAAGGTGCCCGTCCACCCCGTGCATCCGCGGAGAGACAGAGAGTATGGTGTGTGCACGTGTCTTTGCACACGTACATGTCTCGATGTGTGTCCCTGCCTGTCTGTGCATCTCTGCATGCATCGTGTGTGTGCGTGTCTGCATGTGTATGTGTGTGTGTGTGTGTCTCTCTCTGCATGTGTGTGTATATATGTTTGTCTGGGGGGGTGCATGTCTCTGTATGTGTGTGTGCACGCACGTCTGCATGTGTGTGTGTGTCTGAGTGTCTCTGGGGATGTGTCGTGTGTGTGTGTCTGAGTGTATATGTGTGTGTGTGTCTGCATGTCTGTGGGTGTGCATGTGTTTCTGTGTGTGTGTGTGTGTGTCTGGATGTGTGTGTGCCTGAGTGTCTCTGAGGATGTGTTGTATGTGTGTGTCTGAGTATGTGTGTGTGCGTGTCTCTCTGCACGTGTGTGGGTGTGCATGTCTGTATGTGTCTGCATGCGTGTGTGCGTGCATGTGTATCTGCATGTGTGTGAGTGTATGTGTGTGTATATGCATGTGTCTGAGTGTCTCTGGGTGTGTGCACGTGTCTGAGTATCTCTGGGGGGGGGGTGTCTGAGTGTCTCTGGGGATGTGTGCATGTGTGTGTATGTGTGCGTATATGCATGTGTCTGAGTGTCTCTGGGGGTGTGCACGTCTGAGTATCTCTGGGGGGTGTGTGTGTGTGTGTCTGAGTGTCTCTGGGGATGCGTGCATGTGTGTGTGTCTGAGTGTATGTATGCGTATATGCATGTGCCTGAGTGTCTCTGGGTGTGTGCACGTGTCTGAGTATCTCTGGGGGGGTGTGTGTGCGTCTGAGTGTCTCTGGGTGTGTGCACGTGTCTGAGTATCTCTGGGGGGGTGTGTGTGCGTCTGAGTGTCTCTGGGTGTGTGCACGTGTCTGAGTGTCTCAGGGGAGGGTGTTTCGGGCGGGGTGCCTGAGTGTGTGTGTGTGTGTCTTTCTCTCTGCACGTCTCACACACTTCTGCAGAAGCAGAGCTCCCTGGGGCTTCAGCCTGCCCCACGATCACGTCGCCCCGACTTTCCCTGTGCAGGGAGCCGCACGGCGGCCGTGTCCCCGGCCCTGGGAGGCTCCAGGCGGGCAGGCCGGCTGGAGCGGCCCAGGACCACCCGCAGCAGAGGCAGGCGGGACAGGGGTGGCAGCCGCCAGCCCGCTTGGAGGAGCGCACGCGGCTCGAACGCAGCCCTGCAAGCTCGCACACACGCATCACAGTGGGCCGCCCGGTGCCCCGCACGCTCGCTGCACCGTCTTGGTGGGCAGCTCCCGGGCAGCGAGCACGAGGCGCAGACAACCTGTACCGGCCAAGTTGGCAGCAGTCAGCGCTTCCACGCCGAAGGGTCATAGGGGGTGCCTAACCCACCTCTCCCAAAAGCAGCCCTAAAGGGAAGCTCCCCAGCCCCTCAGACCAGCAGCTGGTTCAACAGAGACCCGAGCCCTTCATGCACCTGCAAACGAGACCACCGACCCCTCCGGCTGACCCTTCCCACGAAGGCCCCTCATTACCTGAGCTCTCCCGGGGGCAGTCAGCGGCCTGCTTGAGCCACGACGGGCTTCAACCCAGAGACATGGGGAGAAAATCCAAAGTCCAGGCAGCCGCGCGGGCTTCGGGCAGGAGGGGCGCTCCTCCCGCAGCGCCCACCCGCGCGCCCTCCTCCCCAGCCCCTGTCAGCAGCGCCCGCCCCCCAGGCCCAATTAGCAAGTGGTGCGCAATCTTTGCACTGACTCAGCTCACCAGGCCTCTCCCACTTAAAAGGTCAGGGATTTGGGGGGGTTTCCCCCTCCTTCAGCAGCTGGCGAGCGGCTGCGTGCGGTTACGTGCAGGCTTTAATGCCTCGGCGCATCCCAGCAGTAAATGATGGGGTGTCAAAGGTGCTGAATGCCCATCTCTGTCCACCCAGGACTGGCACAAGAGGGAGGGCCCCCCACTCGGTGCATAGTGTTACCGTTCACAGCACCCACCCCAGCTCCCTTGGCAGAGGGGGGAGAGGATGCCGGCACAGAGAAGCCTCCGGGTTTGTCCGGGGGGAGCAATGAAGCAGCCCTTCGAGGGCTAACGAAGCAGTCTGAGACCCCCTGTGCACAGGGAACGAAAGCCACCCAGTTGGCCGCCGCACCGCTCCTCTTCCAGGCAGGATAGCGATGCATGAAACAGAAGTCCCTGCCCGGAGAGCACGGGCGTGTGCTGGAAGTGGGCAAGCCCTCCCTCTTGGAGAAGCACCTTGGGGTCTCCCGGGAAGAGAAAGCAGCAGGTTTCCCCCGACTGCCGGAGGTGCAATGGAAAGGCACAATGGCAGCTTGCACATCTGGTGTGAAAGAAGAGGCCCCCCGGCGCTGAGCACGAGCCCTGGGCAGGCCGTTCGCTACACGCTAGGCTCTCTGTTCATCTTTCCTACCCCAGATCCTCCGCTGCCAGCGATGGTGCCTCTATCGGCGCCTGCACAGCTGGCCTGAGCTGAGAGGGAGACGGTTCGGTGCCCAGCCCAGGCCCTCCGCAGCAGCCTCAGAGCTGGTTACAGCCTCCGAGAGGGGCAGAGCATCCCAGCAAGGATGCACCTAAGCATCCCCTGCCCAAACACGCAGCCCAGTCGCCTCCCCCCTCAACCAAGAGAGCTGGGGCTGGAGGAACGTGGCAGTTAATAATAAAACCCAAGCTGTGCTGTGAAGGGGGGTGTCTAGCAGACCAGCCCTGCTCCTGGGCAGACGGGGATGGGCATTCAGGCCTTTGCAGCCCCATCATTTACCGCGCAGATGCTCGGTGGAATTAAAGCCTCCAAGCCCGGACAAGGGACAAAGCAGGTGCAGGGACAAGCCCGCTCTTGTGCCAAATAAAAGGACAGAGCCCTGAGCACCGAAACCTGCGTCACTCCCCCCGCGGGAACAGTGCCTCCCACCCTCCTCCAGCCCACAGCCGAGCCGGGCGCCGATGACTCACGCCTGCCACGGAGCATCTCTGCAGCGAGGGCTCAGAAACATCTCCAATTAGCTTTCCAGGCTGCGGCTTTGCAGCGCCCCACGGGTCGTGCACATTGAAGCTCCCTGCCTAGATCCACGGGTTTTCACCTGTCTCGAAAAGGATGCGACAACGCACCCATCCCCAGAGGCATCCCCTGCCGGCCCCAAACCCAGCCATTTCTTCATAGATGGAAATACAGATCCAACCTCCCACCCCCTAACCGCAATCAAAGCACCTGCGGCGCAGCCAAGCCCGCACGCCCTGCTGTATCTGCAGGAATGGGCGCAGGACTGGAGCTGTCAGCCTGCATCAGGCATCAAGCGGGGGGATTCGTGCAGAGATACAAGACAGCCCCACGCCTTGAAAACAACCGAGCCGAAGAGAACAGGCCCCCTCGTCATCTCTGCTGCACGGCGCGTCCTGCCAGCCCC
>NW_017728998.1:4645335-4664702 GCF_001723915.1 Gavialis gangeticus | reverse complement strand
CAACGCACCCATCCCCAGAGGCATCCCCTGCCGGCCCCAAACCCAGCCATTTCTTCATAGATGGAAATACAGATCCAACCTCCCACCCCCTAACCGCAATCAAAGCACCTGCGGCGCAGCCAAGCCCGCACGCCCTGCTGTATCTGCAGGAATGGGCGCAGGACTGGAGCTGTCAGCCTGCATCAGGCATCAAGCGGGGGGATTCGTGCAGAGATACAAGACAGCCCCACGCCTTGAAAACAACCGAGCCGAAGAGAACAGGCCCCCTCGTCATCTCTGCTGCACGGCGCGTCCTGCCAGCCCCCACAAGTTTACGCGTGGAGGGATGGGGGTTGGACTAGCTGACCTCCCAAGGTCCCTCCCAACCCTAATTTTCTATGGAGTGACCCCATATGACAGGTCTCGGACCCGGAGTGCAACTCTCCCAGACCATGTGGCTAGTGCCCCCATGCCCGTGCTCGGCCGGACGTGCCCGAAGGAATACTTTAGCTCTGCAAGAGAAGGCAGCGGGGCCCTGATACCTCCATCGGCTTCCCTTACCACGTCATTTCTGCAAGAGGCCTTGCCACCGACAAAGTCCAGGAGTCACCCGGCACCTTCCAGCCACAAGTTATTCACTGCGTGAGACTCCCCCAGGCAGCTACACCCTGGGGGATGCAGACAGACCCGATCTGAATCTGGCCAGGGGTCCTGAAGCCAACTCCCCAGTGCATTCGCTAGCCCCTGGGGAGCGGTGCGCGCTCCTGCCCGACCAAGAGCACAACTGCCGGTGGCACCGGGCGTCTGCGCGCCTTGCCGCGCAGAGGCAGTTTTGCTGATGGAGATTTTGGAGGCGGCTTGGTCTGCCGCAGCCCACTCCTTCGTGCAGCGACAGCGAGGCACGGCTCCAAGATGAGGCCAGATCCAAGCCCGCTTTCCGCAGCCAAGTTCACATCTTCTGACGCCGGTTCGGAGAGGCAGAGAGGAGGAGGAAGGGCTGAATGGGGAACGCGGCCAGACGCATCGGAGGGGGATCTGCTCAGCCCCTCTTTCAGGGATGTTAGCAAAGCATCAGCATTTTCCATCTCTCAGCCCCTAACGCTGCGATCTGGCCTGGGCTTCAAGGCCCGGCTTGACCCCCCAACCATCTGCCCCTGGCTTGGGTGGGCAGCAGTGATCCACGGGTGCCGATCCATAGCACGGCGACTACATAGCAATATGACCTTGCTAGGTAGCCAAGGCAGAGCAGAGACATGCTTGGACAGGGTAAACCTCTGCAACGCAGGGCAAAGCTGCCCCTTGGCAGTGCATCATGAATTTGCTCCCCTACTCAGTGGTATTTTGGGGAGCCATCCCCCCCTCAAAGCTCATGGTGGGATCTGGAGGGAAATAACGATGGCTCCAGAGGCAGCCAGCTGGGGAGAGCCGGCCACGGGCCTGCCCCTCGCAACAAGGATTTTAATCCAGGGTGAACCGCTCCATCATACTCTGGTCATATGTCAACTGCAAATTCGTGCACGTGATGCAAACCTGGGAAGCTAATGCGGGCGAGCGTCTCTGGGCACGATTTGGCCCAGGGTGGCTGTTTCCACGCGGCGCTGAGCATAGACATGTCGCCGCAGGGCACCCGGGCCCTCGCCGAGCAGCACCTCCAAGTACTCACTGCGCAGAAAGCAATTTCCTCAGATTTTCTTTTGAAGCCAAAGCTGCTGGCGATTCAAGCCCCTTTCCCCCCAAGTGCTTTAGCCTGGGAGACGGGCTGGGATTTGCCAGGAAAGGAGATCGATGGTTTCTTCCGACTTAGAAATAAAAACCTCAGCAATGCCCCCCTCAAGACGCAGACCGTCAGAACAACGGGTTTTGTCCCCGTCCTGGCATCACCGATTGCCAGTTCTGCCCTGCCCGGATCAGGTCCTTCCTGCTCCTGACCAGCCAGTATGAAAACCCCACGGCAAAGGTTATTACGCTGCCATTCAAGACAGGAGATCTGTTAAAAATCAAAGCCTGCCATTATTCTGGCTTCTCCTTTCTCTGCCCCCTAATCCATTCTGGGTGGAATTAAGTCCCTCGGCAAATGCTCCTATTTACTCGGTCATTCATTATGAGGTCTGGAAAAATCCCTTCTCTTCCTTGTTTCTCGCTGAAGATAGCAGCACTTCCTTATTGCTAAGACATTCATTAATCTCGTAGCATGCTGGAAGGCATTACAGGAATGCAAGGCATAAAATATAACTTATTTTTCTTGTGCAATTTCCCAGTTGGGCGAATAAAAGGGATCATCTCTGAGCAGAAGAGTTCTAGGTTTTTGCATTTCTTTTTGTCCAACACGGCAACCAAACACATCCGAGGCATTGCTACTGGCTTTCAATGCTGTGGATGATGGGCCGTTGCAGTAGGCAGTGAGCCCGCTGGGTCACACCACATCAGGGCTTCACTGGGCTTTGAAAGGCACTGGGGCATACAGATTAGGGAAGGTTTTGGTGGCAAAGACATGTAAACTCTGCCAGCGCTTGGAGTCAACCTCTCATAGATACACGGCTCCAAGGTTGGAAGAAAGACACTTGCCAGGTCCCCCCTCTCCCCGGCCACGCTGTCTCACAAGGGCAGGGTGCTTAGGCTGCAAAATGCACCCCAGCTGGTGCATTCCCCCCACCAGCAAACCATTCCCACCGCCCATCCACTTTGCCCCACGTCTAGACTAGTTTTAAGATGCGCCAAGCAGAGGAGCGCCGGGGTCCGCAGGAGATTGCCCTCCAGGTCGCTGACCATTGCCCCCCCCACCTCCTCCATGCCGGTCTTGGGAATTGCCGCCCCATCCAAACACAACTATCAAACCATGTCACCAAATGGTTTCAGCCTGACAAAGCCATAAACTATGTGCCAGCCCCATTTCCCCACCCTCTGAGCTGCAACATGATTTCACAAGCAGCCGCAGGCGGTGCGTGGACTGTCTGTTGGGCAACAGTGACTACATCGCATGCACCCAGTTTTCCGTGTCCAGCCACCCCCTTCCTCCCCCACAAAACCTCCCGTAATACATACAGAGCTGCAGAGAGCTGGCTCCCGGACTCGAGCTTGTGCATCCGCAGCAACTTCTTTGCAGAGGGAAAGAGCTTTCGCTGCTCCCCGCGGTTTATGGCTGCTCTGAACAGCTGTCCTGCCGCATGCATTAAAAGATCAGCAAGTGACTCATCAGCCTGAATCAGGCTCGGATGAACGTGCTATATTTACCCTCAGCCCCAGCACAATCTGCAGAGAGCAAAAACAAGCCTCAGCAAGTGGAAAACAGCAAAACCTGTGCACCAGACATCCCGGAGAAGGAGCTCCATCTTGCCGAGATGTCCAGCCGGACACGTGAATGCACGGATTTCAAGCTGTCGAGTGTCATCGTCACGTGCGGTGTTTACCCTACAAATCAGACCGCACGGGTCCGTTAAGTCATTTTGATTTTTTTTTTCCTGGATACAACGGTGCAACCCTCTGTAGTCTACATTGACAGGCTGCCCACATCCCAGGCAATACGGGGCCCTTTCCACAGCACAAGGCCACCTGCCCAGTCTCGACGGAGGCAGAAGGGCATGGACCCCACAGATAAGGGCTGAGCGTGCTTTGGAAAGCAGCAATAGTAATGCACGGGCAAATAAAGCACTCCTTGCATGCTAACACCCTCTCCAAGAAATGAGGGGTTTCTATTCAGGTGAAGGGCATCACCAGCCGGTGGAGCAGGGGCATAAAACACAACACCCTTGGTTTTGCTCCTGGTGTTTTGGGCACCTGGGAAGAGCAGATGCAGCACATGAGCCAGAACAAGGCTTAACAGCAGCATCCAAGCGGCAATGCTGTGAGCCCTTGTGGGACAAGGGACTATGTTTAATTCCTCACCTGGGAACCCTTCAAGAAACACTGGAAGATGCTCTGGAAAAGAATAAAAGCCTGGAAGGAGTGGGGCAGATCTGCACGGAGACAGCACGCCGGGGGTGTTATTCCTTCTCTATTGCCAGAACAACGATGCTTGCGGCGGCTGCAAAAGCAGCGACGGCAGCACACGCACGTAGCGGCGAACCTGGCGTCCAGGTAAATGCAGCGGCAGACGGATTCGGAAGCTGGGAAGAAACCGCCGGCGGGTTTCTGTAAAGCAGTCGAAGGAATAGCAGCAGGTCCTTGGCAAGGAGCAGCTCTGCTCTGGAAGCGTGCGACGGGGCAAACATGCAATGAAAGTTGGGGTCTGCTGAAATGGCAGGTTACAAACGAGCCCGTTTAAAAACCTCGACAGCTGAGGCAGACCACCTGTCAGGCAGGCAGCGGGGAAGGACGTGAGCAGCTAAGCCTGGGTACAATCAACCTCGCGGCCAAGTGTGAGATAGCGCAGAAAGGTTGCATTGGCGAGCGACAACTTAGCCTTATCTTTATTGCCGCCGAAATAAGATGGGTCTTACTCTGCTGGTTACAAAGACATTAAACAATGACCCCAGATACTGGATCTTTCAAGCTGTCAGAAAAGATCCTGCATGGCCTAGTGCACCATTATACAGACCTGCCTCTCTCAGGTACCAGGAGGCTTAATTAAGGCTTGTAGCAGTCCTTGAACGAAGGACGATTTGGCGTGTATTGGAGCTGGGCTATGCATGGAGCTATTCCAGTGTTACCTTTTACATTCACACCGCTCCTTAATCCAAATTAATCTGCAAGCGAGACCGTATTCATCGCTGAATTTTGGCCAGGCAGGAAAACATGGCCAAGGACAGCAGCTTTTCCATGGCTCTTCAGCAGGAACCCTAGCAGGAGCTTTGAGTTCACCATTTCTCATGCGGTGGCTGACAGCCCTAAGGGGAAAGAGTGGGTCACAAGAAGCAACGTGGCCCTAAGGGATTTTATTACGTGGCAAAGCAAACAAGCATCCATTCCCTGCCTCTCCAGATCCACCAGGGTCAAATATTCCCAGTTAACCTTTGAAAAACCACCCAAAAATAAGTCAGGTACCCAAGTTGTAGCCATATTGGTCTAGAGGAAAAAGCAATCATGGCTCGTGGCAAAAGTGATATCTTTTATCAGACCCCCAAAAATGTTTTCATTGCAAGCTTTTGGGCACAAACACCTTTCATCAGGCCTGATGAAGGATGTTTGTGCCCAAAAGCTTGCAATTAAAAAAAAAATTTTTTTTTTTTTTTTGCAAAAATCTAGTTGGTCTAATAAAAGATACCGCCTCTACCACGGTTCCTGATTTCAAAAATAAGTGGCAGTGGTTTATCGTCCACATGCTTTGTACTCTGACTGCGCCAAGGGATCACACTCATTTTTTCTTTGCTTCAACTATAGTCACCCACCTAAAAACCTTACGGCACCGTCTTCCAACCTACTGCATCGATGGTTTTCCAAATGCAACAGCCACGGCGCTAATCTCTATAGACATAAAAGCAGAGAGAGAAATCCACCCATGTGCACTCATCGTATCTAAAAGGCACCAGCCTTTGCATTGTCCTCTCACGCTATGAGACCGAAACAAGAGGTAAGATGCAGCCCGCTCCATTCAGTGAGCACCTGGGATTCGCCGCGGCTCACAGTGTCTACAACGGTAAGGAAAAAACACGCGCACAAATTAAGATCTGCTTGAATTGCACGGCACACTACATAAATATTTAGGCAGGAGCATTTAATTTATAACTGCTATAAGCAAGTGGCCCAGGCTGGAAGGAGGGGTGGGGGGGAAAAGGCCTTCTCCAGCTACAGATAGGATGACATTTCTCGAAGCAATTAAGCAAGTGATTTTGGCAGGTTGGATTC
Source organism: Gavialis gangeticus (assembly GCF_001723915.1). NCBI lineage: Eukaryota > Metazoa > Chordata > Crocodylia > Gavialidae > Gavialis > Gavialis gangeticus. The sequence continues at coordinate 4,658,942 of NW_017728998.1, read as the reverse complement.
TATATTTACTCGAACAAAGCAAGCCGGGAAAGTCAGACTTCGCACCAACAGGCAACGCTGCTTTTTAGAAGCACTTATGCCCTACTTGTGCACCGTGCTTCCCGAGAGCGCCTCGCACACCAGAAGCACCTCTAATTTTATCAAGGTGGAAAGACACCGGGTGACTGGCCCAAGGCTATTGCATGAGTCAGTGGCGGAGCTGGAACGAGAGCCTGGATCTCGTGCTCTCCAGCCGCAAGCCCGTCCTCCTGACTTCAGCAAGAGGACACGGGGGTTCAAATCGTGTTGAGTTCACAGCGCTCGTATAAAACGGGTGTTGTTGGGTCTTAGCCTGGCTCCCGGGGAGCAGCACTGCAGGGGTCGAGAGCAGGAAGGCATGAGCTCCCGGGGTGTGCGTTTAGGGCGAAAGATCCCAGGGGAAGCTATGAAGAGCAGAGGAAAAGATGCAGGGAGGCACTGAGGAGCACGGGAAAGGTTGTGTGATAGCGCGGCCCATCGCCATATATAACACAACACACATTTTTCTCCAGTTAAAGAGAAACTAGAAGCCTAACTAATATGCTAGGGCCTAGTGCTCCATTATTCAGCACTATTCAGCTTAAGAGTCGAGCAAAGTCCGCTCGCTTGCTAAATTAAATTTTAAAAAAACAACCACCCACGAATTAGGCAAAAAATAGTCAAACGATCTCATCTCATTAGTCCTGGAGTCATTACTGTTCAAGGTCTTAGATTCACAAAACAAAACCCAGCCGTCTTGACCATGCTTCACTGTCAGTCGTTCCTACACCCGCACTCATATTACCCCTCGATCGATGGGCCAAAGCCATTCGACATTATCGAGACTTCTTCCTCTGCTGCAGTTTTCATCTGTGCTATCCTGCACCTCCTAGCCCAGGGGTGTGCAAAATGCGGCCCACAGGCCGGATGCGGCCCGCTGGGCTACTCTATCTGGCCTGTGGAGCCCCTAAAAAATTTAGAAAATTAATATTTAGCTGCCCCGGGCTGCCTGTCATGCGGCCTTGATGGCTTGCCAAAACTCAGTAAGTGGCCCTCCGCCCGAAATAATTGCCTGCCCCTGTGCTAGCCGGTCCCTGGGCAGCGCAGCATCTTTACGCTTGCAAGTGTGACCCAAATGCGTCTGGCTGCCGGCACAACCCCGTCCTCCATTCACCAGCAGGCTTTGAAATACACGAGACTCGCTCACCTGTAGCTCGCAGGGGGCTTGCGCTCCCCAGCGGGCCTGCCCGAGAGCAGAAGTGCAGGGAGGCTCGCCTTCCCAAGACGGTTTCTGCAAGCGTTTCCTGCTGCGCCAGGAAGCAGCCTGAATAATTGAAACGACAAGTGTCAGAAGAAGAGAGGAACAAAAGGAGCCCGTGAGGCGCCTGCTTGAGGCTTCTTTCTCTGCTCTTCGCTGCCGCCGGCGCACACTCAAGCTACTCAGAGGCCACGGAGGGTTATTACGAGACACCGCTCGAGCTCCCCAGCTGGCAGATAGCGCGGCTCGACCCCTTCGCAGAAGACGGGGCGCTCGCCTGGAGCTTGGAAGCCTACAGATGTCTTGTGCGCCCTGCAACCCACCGCTCTGTGCCTCAGTTTCCACGACTCTAAAATGGGCATCCCCGTCTCTTCACACACCCCTGCCTGTGGCCACCTCTTGGGGCTCCTTGCCTTAGACGAAGCTCTCTGGGTTTTGTTCGGTGACTGTACAGCTCCAGACACAGGGGGGTCTCCTGTAGCCTCCCAAGCACCCCAGTAGAGGAAAAGCTGGTGACAGCAATACCCACCTAACCCCTTGCAACGACTGTGGCATGCAGGCAGCTTCCAGGGCTCGTCTACCTCCGTTCTCCCTGCTTCCCCAGGAAGGCAAGGCTCCTAGGCCGGGGCCTCCTCTCATGCACACACCTCCGGCCCAGGGTTGCATTTCCCGAGGGCAGTGCAATGCTTGGGTCCCATGGAGGGGAGGGGAAGGGCACACATCTGCAGACGGGCGCCAGAGGCCAGCTCATGCCCACGGCTCCAGAGTTGCAAGGTGCACCCCGGTCCCATGGCTCTGGGAACAGGTGGTAAATGCCCGGCCCGGTCCCCAGCCTGCCCCTTGCGCGGCTGCTCGCAGAACCCGGGGCCTCCACATTTCTATCCCCCTGTGTCCTTTCCCACCTCCAGTGCCCAGCAGCCTGCGAAAAGGGAAGCACGGGTCCCCCAGGTCCACCCGGGCTTAGAAACAGATTGGGGAGGCGGGGAAACAGCACCTGAAACCACATGCAACGGTTCAAAAGGCACCGAGCGTGTCCCTTGCTCCAGTCCTTGCCCCGGGGTTATTCTGCAGCCCGGCTCAGCGCGCCCATCTCCTGGGAAAGGCAGCAAGCAAGCAGCAGCTGGGCATTGAACGGCCTGGTTACTAGGCTGGGATCTGAGCCAGTATAAAATAGCAGGGATGCTCTTCCCCACACCCCTGCAAGCAGCTAATGCCAGCCCCCCCACCCACTCTGTTAGGACCACGAGAGCGATTGGGAGTCACTCCCTTTCCCTGCACGGCGAGGGGGGTGGCCCTGAGAAGCAGCTCTCCCTGCCAGCCGTGCAAAATTAACCCATCCTTCAATACCGTGCCAAGACAGCCAGAAAAACCCTGCGCCTCCAGGGCTGCACGTTGCAGACTGCGGGAAGAGGCCGTGGATCTGGCTCATGGGCTTGCAAGCATGCCTCCGATGAACGCCACGTGGCAGCCCTCCGACAGCCCAGCTGGGTACAGAGAGGCCTGCTCACCTTGTACCTTTACATCTCCGGGGCAAACAAGCCCGGCCTCAGTGCAGACCCGAGGTCCCTGCCCCTCGGCGGATACCGGGTGCGACCTGAGCCAGATGTTGCTGGCACCAAAGCCCCGACTGCAATCGACACCTTGCACGGCCCGGAAAGTGAATCACGCAGGGCGGAGGCGGAGGTGGGGCAGCCGGAGGGAGGCTCGCCCTGGCCCTGTTCCCTGGGCACTGCACAGGTGCAAAGGCGCGCACGCTCCGGCCTGCCAAGAGAGCTGGAAAGTCCTGTCATTTGGTTCAAAAGCTTTTGCTGAGAGGCCAGAGGGAGCAGCGAGGGGGTGGGGAGCAAACCACCGGCTCTGCGTGTCCCCTGGCACCGGTACAGGAGCCAGCCTGGCACGGCGACGAGAACGAGAGCGTGTCCTGCGGGACACTGCACAGCACGTACCGGTCGCTCCGGCCCAGGGGGAACAAACAGGTTTCTCGCCTCCTTTTCCCCACGCCCTGGGACTGACCTGGGTGGCACTTCCTCCTCCCTGGTGTTTGCACAGGCCATGGGTGCGGGGAGGGGCGGCGCTGACAGCTTCCCACGCCGCAACCCCCAGCCTCTCCTTCCCAAGTCGCGCAAAGCCACTTCTTAAAATCGACCCGTCTGCAGGGGTCTCAGCATCCCTCCTCGCAGCCCCAAGACGATGCTGCCTAGTCCGCAGCGGACCGTAAAACGAGCTGCGGTAGCCTCAGGTCAGAGGTTAACGAGACGCCATTGGGTTTTATTAGATAACGTCTATATTATTTTATTGTCTGGGTCATTTGATGCTGGCCGGGCGTACATCACACTGACACGGGTGGCGGTGTGTTCCCATGCGGTTCGAGGTCTGCACGCGTGATGCGTTTCAACGGTGATTGGAAATTAGTCCCCCCTCCAGCTTGGAAGCACGAGGGGGAAGGGAGCTGCCTCGGGACATCCATGCCACATGCCACCCCAGAGGCCTGCTTTGCCCGGGGAGGGCCCAGCCCCAAATATCAGCTCCTGTTTGAAGCACAGCCCCTGCCCGAGGAAAGCACCCGAGCCCAGATCCAAAAAAGCTCCCATCAGCGCAGCACCTATGGTCGCTCCCAGGAAAGCCACGCCAGCTGCTAAGGACAGGGCTCCAACCCGGGTCCGTTCCCAGCTCTCACGCCTTGCTCTTTGCCAGCCTCCTGCACACTGAAAACCAAGTCTCTGCAAAAAAAAAACCCCTCCAGTGCCTGCAACCACCCTGTCTCGGCATGCCCCCCCGCACACGGCCCTTCAACTCCCTGCAGAGAGGTCGTAAAGGGGATGGAGCTGGGCAGACCACAAGGAGCAATGGGCCGCAGCTGCAGCAAGGAAAGTTGAGGCTGGCGACAAAACTTTCCCGCCGGGAGGGTGAAGCGCTGGAAAAGGGGGAAAATCTCCATCCTTGGAGGTTTGGAAGACCAAGCCCTGCGGCTGGTGCTGCTTGCAGCAGGGGGTTGGACTGCATGGGGTCTGAATTTTCTGGGATTTTATGATTTTGTGACCTCCCCACCAGCTTGGCATGACCCATGGGTGCTGCAGGACAGGAGCCCGCAGCGGTCCCCTCCTGCCCTGGGGATGTGGAGATGCAGCCTCTCGGGCAAAGCTTGGGCCAGGTGCGGGTCTGCTCCCCCCGCTGGGTCCTGATGCAGGAGAGCAGGGGCAGAGGGGCCTGGCTTGCAAAGAGGATGGAGCTGGACCTGTGCAGAGGCTGAGAGCCTGGAGACGTGAAGGCTCAGGGCTGGGGGACTTCAGTGCAGCAGGATCTGTTCACCCCAGAGCTAAACTCCTGCAAGACCGTTTTACATCAGACATAAGCAGGGGAAAACTTTCGTATAGTCACGAATATACAGGGATCAAGACCAATCCCCAAACTTTAGAAATGGACTCTCTTTTAAAGGAGAAAAGTGTAGGGAGCAGTGGGTTTCCCTTGCAGGCTGGCAGAGCTCCAGCCTGCGAGAGGCTGCTTGGGCCTCCCCTGCCCAGCACCCACCTCCTGCCCCGCACACTGGAGGGTTGGGCCCTGGGGTGGGAGGCACTGGGTCAGGACTGGCCATCAATGTTTACAAATGGGTCCTGGTCCAAAAAGGTTGAGCACCATGGAGCTGGGCTGTTCTCAGTGGGGGCAGATAGCAGGACAAGGAGCAATGGGCTCAAGCTGCAGCAAGGGAAGTTTAGTTGGATATTAGAAAAAGCTCCCTCACTAGGAGGGGGGTGAAGCACTGAAACGGGTCATCCAGAGAGGTGGTGCACTCTCCATCCTTGGAGGTTTTGAAGACCCAGGCAGACAAAGCCTTGGCTGGGATGATGTAGTTGGGGCTGGTCCTGCTTGGACTAGATGTGAGGTCTCTTCAACCCGCATTTTCTATGATAGGTTTTGGCCTAACAAGTACGTCGGACCAGGAGTTAAGGTGTTCGTAGCCATGGCACAGTCATGGGCACACCACTGCACAGGGTCCCCTGGGCAGCTGCAGGGACCCTCCTTTTATACGGTGATCAAGACCCATTCCCTGCTGCACGCCAGTTGGAAGGTCTCCAGCCGTCCTGTACCAGGGGCTTGTTTCCCATCCAGACCTGGGTGCTCCTGCTCTAGTCTCATCATTGCAGTACTAAACTATCCTATGCCTTGTACAGACCTCTCCCCTCCCATCTTCTGGCAGGATCCTAGCCAGCATGCCACGTTGTATGGGAGAAGTGCGGGCGTGGGTCAGGTTTGCTCATCAGGCCTCAATGCTTTAGCAAAGCCTTTGCGTGAGCAGTATGCATCAATCAAGGCTCTGCTGAGGCCGACAGACAGCGGCGGCATCAATAGATAGTAGGATCACCCTGTGCCTGCCTGCTCCCGGGGGCGAGCCCCACTGTGGGGGCTCTAAGGCTTTCCCCCACACCCGGCAGAGGGGCAGCAGGGGAAAGAAGAGGTGTTTTTGAGCACATGGGGGGGATTTGTAGCTGCTTTGGGAACCTGCAAAAGTCCCCAGAGGCAGGGGAGGGCAGAGGCTGGGAGCCGGGTGGAAAGATGCCCCTGCCCAATGAGTTGATGCTCCACATCACTTTGCCAAACCTGGATCCACCCCAGGAACCAGCCTGCCCCTTACACTGCTTCCTCCCACCCTCCTCCCCGCCTCTCTCGGCCGGCAGCCGTCTCCTTCTTCGCTTGGACCTCTACCTTTCTGCATCTCAGGCACAGCTAGATGCTAGAAGCGGGGGGCTGAGGGGGACAGGACGTGTTGTTCTCCAGCTACAAAGGAACTAGGAGCTTCATGACTACACCCAAGGCCCGGGGCTGTGTGCTTCAGTTTAGGATTGAAGCAAAAACAAATATAAACTGCGTTGGAAGGAGTGAAAAACAGGCCATAGGGCCATGAGACAGGAGCCTGAGGTGCAGCTCATAGGCATCAGAGTTGCCGAAGAAAGGTGAGCTCGAGCGGTGGAACAGCAAGGCCAGTAACAAGGAGAGAGTGTTGGTACCAGGCTTGTCTAACCTCTCCCAACTCAGCAGTGGGTCCAATAAGAGAGCCAGCCTACCAAACTCTTGCCCCTCACCGTAGATGATTTTAAAACTCTATTAAAGATTGTTTTCTTCTCTCTTCGCATGGCCAAGGCTTATTTCTTGTGCAAGCCTCTAGCCCTCCCTCCTGAGCTCTAGTGACCAGGGGATCTTTTTTGCTTTTGCCCTGAGACCAAAGTCAGCACTGCTTCTGGACAGACAGACAGCGCTGACGGCAAGAGATACCCCACCCCTACTCTGAATCCTGAGCCCAGACTGCTCAGCTCCAGCTTTGGTCGATGAATGTGGATGGGGAGGGCTGAGCCCTGAGAACCGGTGATGATGCAAGTCCAGCTGCATCCCAGGCTCTGCGGGTCTCTTTGGCAGCCTTGCACATGAGTGCCATCTCCTCCGCCCCTTTTTTCGTGCACGGCCGCAGGGGTTTGATTTGGCCTCATCTGCTAGCCTCCAACTCCATCTCGCTGCCTCGAGGCCTTGGATATGTGCAAACAACCAGGTTTCAGGCAGCGAGACAGAAGATGGGTAGCTGGGCTTGCACCAGGGGTGCTGCTCACTCACCCTACGCCGGGCAGGAATGGAAACAGGATGGGCCCGGGTACGACTCCAAAACACCAGCCCCATGACAAGCGATGCGTCATGCGATGCTCCGAACGGGACGGTAATCCAGCACCCAGCTTTCAAACACTGCGAGTTAGCCTTCAAATCTCACCGTACGAGATCTCCTTTGCTCATCTCTTCCTGGACTGGCTCTGATCCAGCGTGGCTATTTTTCCCACTGGCACGTTCCCCCATAGAAAGCACTGCAGTTGCTCATCACCCCGGGCTGCTCCCGCGCTGCGGAGCTGTGCACCAGGAATCAAGGCCAATTTGGCACTTCTCTTTTCCCCTCCTGTCCCTAATCAACATGCTCCAAGATCCCACTCGCCAGCAAAACATGCATTAATTCGTGCTTGAGCCTCAGTGGAGAGGCTGGGCTTCCTGCAGGAGGCAACAGCCAGGCCCCACGGAGGAAGCGCGACAACGATCCCTGCTCCCCACGTGGCAGGAAATTGGATTTCAGTGTCATTAGGCAGGAGACTCAGCCCACGCATCAAGCAGCCAGTTCAAACGCTCGCTGCAACCCACCCCCGATCCCGGCGTGTCTGCAATTACCCACCGCAACGCGGGGATGGAGCCAAATGGCCCAGGAACTGCGGAGGCAGTGACGGATCAGAGATTTACGCCCAGCGCATGGGTTAAGGGCACTGGAGAGATGCAGGGAAGACGTGTTGCCAAGTCCTGCTCAGGCCTTAAGAGCTGGGGCTGCGAGCAGAGGCGGGTGAATAGATGGAGGAGGTTGGCAAGCTCCTGTCCATCAGCTGGCTCAAAGCCTCCATGGCAAGACCCTGCCCCAAACAGGGCAGCCTTCAGGGTTTACGTACCCCTAGCTTGATGGGCATAGCCCTGGTCTCCTCCGCGGCACTCCTCCATACACGGCTACAACCAGAGAGCTAAGCCCTGCTGGGACTGGAGTAGCATAGCCCAGAGCAAGTCACGTGCATGGGAACATACCCATGCTGCATGCTCCTCTGGCAGTCCTCCAGCAGCCTTCCCACAGGCCTTTGCACCTCACTGCAGCCAGCTGCTGGCGTTCCCCAGCCTGCCCTCCGAGGTCGTGGTGACCAGATACCACCTCCCCGTTCAAATAATAGAGCATGGTCAGGTGCTGCTTGGTGTCCTGAGCATGCTTTCCTCGCTAGCCCAGGCCCTGCCTCCAGCTGCGCTGGTGCCGAGACGCTGGACATCGGTGCAGGATCTCTGCTGTCAGATTATTTCCCCCGCCACTGCCAAGCGGGCTCAGGGATGAAGGATTTGAAGCCACATGCAGGCAAACTGAAGGTAAACGCAGCACCAAACCTAGTGCTCCTGCTACCTGCTCATGCTGCAAAGAGCTGGATGCAATCTCCAGCACCGCCATGGCTGCCAGGCTGCATACACCTGACACCCCGGAGGTCTTTGATCCACCAAACCCTGATCCCGATCCACATGAGCACCCAGGTGGCCAGTCCTGCTTCTACCCTGAAAGCACCCAGCAGGGAACAGGGAGCATCATCATACATGGCACTGCATGACAAAGACAGCTTGCACTTGCTTCTAGTCCCAGGGCAGAAGCCCACGATCTGGGGTGGACGTGAGCAAGCCCCTGAGCCATCTCAAATCCTGGCATCCATGAGCAGTGCAAGCACCGGTTTCTTTCCCAGGCCTCTCCCCCACCTCCTTGATTGAGTCAACGCCCTCCTGCCCTAGCACCAGGCTCCAGTCGCCCTTGCTGCACACTCAGCTGCACGCCACGGCAATGTTTTCCCCTCCCAGAGCTGAGCCTGGCCTGGCTCTGCTGCAAAGCCCTTGCTGCATTTGACCACGTGCAGCTCGAATGTGTACTACGCACCAGGCTGCAGCCACGTGCAGAGCGCAAGCAGGCGGGCACAGCTCTCCTCCAGCCGGCCTCGAGGCTCATTGCAAAAGGACCCATCAAAGGCTTTGTCAAGGCTGCATTGAGGCTTCCCTTTCACACCCCGCAGTAGCAACTGCAAGTGTTTTCGGATGCGTTCACCCTGGACAGCACGTCCCAGCCGTTGTCGGACAGGAGCGGTGCTGCGAAGGCAGCCCCCCATGCCCTGAAAGCCCCTGCACCGCTGCATCCCAGCCTTGGTGAGGCTCTCTTGTGAAGGGCCCAGCACAGCTGTAATCAGAGGGAGGTTCCCCTTGCCTTCCCGCGAGAGCCACCCTCTGCCTTTCAGCCCCCCAATAAAGCGTGCTCCACGGTTGTCCTGCAGTTACTTAGGTCTGGGGTGGGGGGCAACATGCGTCCGCGCCACAAATGGCCCACGGCAGCTTGGCGAGGGTCTAGCAGTGCAGGGGCAGACACCAGGACAGCTGATGGGGCAAGGAGCAGAAAGCAGCTAAAAGGGTAGGGAGCAGACAGCAGAGCAGCCGATGGGGCAGGGAGCAGACAGCAGAGCAGCAGAGCGGGCAGCGGAAGCAGGACAGAGTGGGGAGGACACGGAGCAAATCTGCAGCAATCCTAGCCCCTCTGTCCTTCCTACAGCCCAGCACAGCAGCCGCGGGCCTGGTTGGGGAGCCACGCTGACGTTCCCCATACAGAAGAAGAGGCGAGCGTCCCCCCGAAGTCTCCCAGACCCGAACCTGTTGACAAACCCTGAGAGGGGAACAGCAGGAAGGCACCATCGATTCATTGGGCCAGGGTGTTTGGGGTCCCCGTGGGTTAGCAGTGTGCAACCATTGGGGGTTGTGAGCTTCCAGGGGGTGGTGGCCACTTGCTTGCAGACGGGCGGGCTCCTGGGAGGCGAGGGCGCAGGCAGGAGCGGGTTTTGCTGATCTCGGAGCACCACCTGCTGGTCTCCCTTTGCACGAGCCGGCTTCCAGCCTTTCTCCGGCACCATGAGACCCCGCGCTGCGTCCAAAGGCGCTCCGGATTTACACCCGCGTAGCAAGCAGAATCTGGTTCTTGTGGGCAGCGAGGCCCTCGAGGGCATGATGCCAATCGACAACACTTCACAGAAGCACGACAGTGGCTGCCACGGTCCCCCTGCTTGAACCGATGCAGATTCAGGTGTCAGGACAGGGCTGACAGTCGTCCGACGTAGACTTCAGACGATGGATCGGACAGGGTGGTGTGAGCAGGGCTGATCCTGTCTTAAGCAGCGGGTGGATTAGATGTGACCTCTTCCAGCCCCCTTCTCCAGCTGTAGGATCTTTTACTCCGGTGGTTTGCTGTAAGGCTTCTCACACCTCTGGGACCTCCTCGCTGGGGTGAAAGGCTGCGAAGGCCGATGTCCTGATTGCCCGTCACATGTAGAGGGGCCACGGGCACATCAGATCTCATGCTCTATTGGTGATCTTCTCAGATAAAGGGAAAAGTCCCCTTTGAATAAAAGAGAGAGGAGACACTGACCTAGCGGCGTTTTAGAGCGGGGCCTGGCTCTTCCAGAGGCCGATCAGCCACGACTCCAGGGGAGCAAACAGAGCTCCTGCGTGGTCCTGCCTTCAGTCCTGGTGCCACCTCATGGCCATGCTTCTCCACAAGCAGATAACAAGCAACCCGTTTGCTCCGCTCCCTCTCAGGTGGTGACCCCGGTGGAGCCCACTTGCGACCCCAAACCACGTAGGTGTCAAGCTGGTCCTTGCCCCAAGCAGACCTGGGCCAGGAAGGGTCAGGGCAGATGCATTAGCTACTGGGGGCTGCAATAACAAGGGCTGCAAGTTAGAAGCCTTTACAAAGCCGGCGAGGGGCAGATGTGCAGGAGTGGAGTTGATACACCAGAGCTCACAGGAGGGACAGAGTCTCCCTGATATCGAGGCAAACCCTTGAGGTGCTGCCCCTCTATCAGGATCCCACAGCAGGGACATCCAGAGGCCACATCTAGTCCCACCCTGTGCCCGAGGCAGGTTCCTTCTTATCCAAACCGCCCCAGACAAATCCATCCTCTCATCTCTTTGCAGAACTACGCGGTCAACCCCAACACGGCACACGAGAAGGTCCCGCCGCCCAAACCTGGATCGCCCACGTTTGACGTTGAACTGTGCGCGTGGCTCCACTTCAAAGGCTTCCACCCGGCTACGTCGCCCCGCTCCATGGGCAAGTTACTCCTCAAAAAAGGAAGAAGTTTTTAAGTCACAGCAGCAAGGACCAAGCTGGCTCAATGCCTGGGGCAGGAAGCCAGAGGGAAGGCTGTAGGGCAGAGCTGTCCTGCGTTTGTCCCTGCCCATGGGCATATGTGATGGACTCCAGTGCAGATCCCGACACCCCCACTACAGGGGTCTGGCCCTAGGGGTGTTAGGGAAGCCCTTTTCCAGGGCACGAGGAGGTCAAAGGTCCTACTTCATGTTCCCTCTTTCCCTGGCAGCCTCAGACGGGATGGACCAGGAGCCAGGAAAGCAACTCACGAGCCACAGCAGAGCAGCCTGGTGTTTATAGCAATCACCCCCTAGTAGCAAACCCCCAACCCCCAGGTCCCCGCATTGGTGGTACCAGCTCCCACGCATGCCAGGGCCTTTTGTCCTGTGGCAACAGCTTGTGATGCATCCGATCACCTAAAATTTCCAGCATGCGGGGAAAGAAGCCATAATGCATCAGCTGCCAACCTGAGCTCGTCCATGCAGAAACGTCATGGGCAGGTTGTATCCCCGTTCTCCAGGCTCACGTGGAGGTCGCACATGCTGGCGGGAAGGACCCCGACTGCATGGGGAGGTTGTGCAGCACTGTCCTGCACCAAGACCTGCCCCCGTCCATCTCGGGGGGGCAGTACCAGCTGTCACCAAGCTCAACACCACTCATACCAGGGAGATGTGGCAGAGGCAGGGAGCATGGTTTCCTTTTGGTGCCACAGGGGTTTGGCAGCTGCTTCACTACTGATAGCTTGGGGCAAATAGGTCCACAGGCAAACACTGCACTTCCCTTTAATCTCTTCTTTCAGCCAGGGAAAAGCTAGGCTTAGAGACAGACACAGACGCAAGGAACAGCCACACAACCTTCGTGCAAAGCCACACTTCCGCAAGGCATGTAGGCAGAGCTTAAGTCTGTGGATGCAGCTTGCAAAAAAAGATCTCCATTTGGTCCCTGCTGTTTCCAGCCTCACGGGGCCATCATCACATCTGCTGGATACTCACAGAGGGAGACAAAAGTCTGATTGCACATGTGGGCCACTTGGACAAGGGGCATCGGCTGCAGCTTGCTTATCAAGTGCTACCCTGGGGCAAGGTAGCGATCCAAATTTTTGCAGAAATCTGAGCATATTCTTTTCTTCAGAGGAAACTGAACCTGCAATGATGGCCATGGGCACCGGGAACCTAAAATGGCCCAAGGGTTTGGATGCAGCCTGGGTATGCCACGAAAACCACAGAGTCTGACTGGCAAGGATGCAGGCCCCTTTGGAAGGCCTTTCAAGACAGAGTCACCCCCGAAACCCAGCCCCGCTGGGTCAACTGGCACCTAGTCCTTTGTCCCTCATCTGAGCCCAGGTGCAATCCCACCCTCCCACACTGAAGCCCAAATGGTGCCCGGCCTGTTTAAAATGGTCCAAATATCAAGTGCCACCGTGTTGGGGGGGGAAAAGAAGCAGGAGCAGAGCGAAGGTCATAAAACGTCCCCGTTTTTATTGGCTGAAACCAAAAAAAGGCTCCTTGGGAAACAATGAGCAGGTGCAAAGTAACACAAAGGCGTTTACAGTTTCCTTAGTCAGGCCTTGGATGTAGGAGGCAAGGGGAAGGAGGTGGTGGTGGGGGGAATAATAAAAAAAAAAAATAAAAATCAGTCAATCACCTTTTGCAAACTCAAACCCAATCCAAGCAGAGGCAACCCCTGCACACCCCAGAGGGCAGTGACCTAGGAAGGATTTCACCTGCTGCGGAGGGATTTCTGGGTTCACTTTTGCAGCTTCAGAGGTTTTTCACACTCAAAAAGGAAGAACCCTGGCAGCGTTCGAGTGATCCACCTTCCCCCTCGGCGCTCCAGGCATCGAGCAAGTCAGGATTACAGCTGCACCCTGGGACGCGGGCAACGCGAGGAAGATGGCATTACTGACACCACGTGGGCTTCCCCACCCCAAAAGGCCTGGCAGAGACCCCAGATCTACGTGGCGTCAAGTAGAATTTGTTCAGGGAAAAAGAGCCAGGCAGGGGTAGGTGGAAGCTGCTTGGGGGAAGAAACAGGCAGCCACAAGGTGCTGACAGCTTTAGCGATGTGAATGAATAGAGGATGGGAACGCTTTGCCCTCTGGCAACGAGAGAAAGAACACGCCCCGAGCAGAGCCACTGCATCTCCTGCATTTTAATTTAAGAGCCAAAAGCAGCAGCAATCACATAGTGCAGCCCTGCATGCCAGGCTGATACCATGTCCTGTATGTCACTGCCCCTCCTTCTCATCCCATGGCCACCCAAACCCTCTGGCTGCCCAACATCACACAGACACACACACACCATCATCATGTCGCCAGCAAGAGGAGCTTAGTCAACCTGGTTCGGTGCTCAAGCTGGCCCTTGCACCAGGCCTGGAAATTCAGCTTCAAAAAAAACAAAAAAAAACCCAAAAAAAAACAAGGAACTTACAGTAACCCTCTGCAAAAGCAAAAGCGGAGCCCATTCCTTTCATTTGCACCATCACAGCAAAACTTATATGTCACAAAAAACTTATATGTCACAACCCCTCTCCTGATGACCTGCCTCCCTGACACCTCAGCCCAGAGCTGCAGCAGCGCTGTTCTGATGCCTCAAAAATCCAAGAGCAGTGACAAGAGGAGAAAGATTGCAA
>NW_017728998.1:4617263-4645291 GCF_001723915.1 Gavialis gangeticus | reverse complement strand
TCAAAGGATTACAACTAAGAGGTTTAATATTCTCTGGCTGATCCTGTAGCAAATTAATCTGGCCTGACCTTTCATGTTCTTTGTTATGTCACCACAGTATTATTTCAGCTGCACTCTCACCCTTTCTCATTTCAATAACGTAAAAAAGAGCCCAGGAATTTCAAAACACAGCTATGGAAAAGCCAACAAGATCAGGTTTAGCTTGTTTAGATCAAAAATCCAAGAGCAGTGACAAGAGGAGAAAGATTGCAAAAGCTCCCCCAGTACTAACCCCCCTCCCACAATCCTGACAGAGCTGTGAAACCACTGCCCTGATGGGAGAGCCCTATAGGCATATTTATATCAAACCCCACATGCACACACACTTGGCTGAAGTCACCTCCAAAGCTTGCCAAAAAGGTGCAACCCAAGTGAGGCTGAGTCTGCCCGCCGAACCCCCTGCACAGCTGGCTGTTGAACTTCCTTGCCTGCCTGCCTGAAAGAGCCTTGAGCTGGAAGTAAACCCACAATTAGACAGGCCTGTTGTAGCTGTCACTGGATTCAGTGGCATCTCAATTAGATGGCAAAGGTTTCAATTCACTTATGACCCTTTCCTGCTGATAGTGCACTCCCAGACTGCTCCGTGGCAGGCTCTTTCTGAGCTTACCACTGACTTTATCCTGCACAAAGAACCTGGCAAAATTTTCCCAAATTAGTCTGAGTCGAGGAGGAAGCCAGAAGTGATTCAAAACACTAGGCAGACCATTCCTGTTACTGGAAGGGCACCACTCACACACCCCCCTAAGTGGTGCCCAGAAGCCCAACTGTGTAGGACACCTTACCCCTTCTGGGCAGTTGTGGAAAGGAGGCAATGCAGCCAACTCAGCAGTGCCCAGCGTGCAGCAATGAGCACTGGCTGGAGAGAACCAGAGGGACATCCAGGAGGACGCTCAGGGCTGTTTCAGAGCAGTGATGCAGTCTCATGCCCGGGATTCTGGGTGTGGTGCAGGACCTACCCCGTGATGCATGTACACACACTCCACAGATCTGCTGCTATCTCATCCCCCAGATGCATCAACTTGGTGTGATCCCTGGCAAAGGGGACTGCAGCCCATCACAAGAAGGGTGCAGCCATATATGCTCCTGGAGTTGGATGAAGGGTGAGAGGCCAGCTTCAGAGTTCAGTGTAGGATCACACTTCTTCCTGCCCATGTTGCTGGTGAGCATGACAGTTGATCAGTCCAGAGTCTTAGCATCATCGTGACACTATTTCCTAAATGGGTCCTTGCAGGTATATTACCTCCTTCTACCCCTAGCTGACAGGGTGCTACCAGGGTGCCCAGTGTCACAGCATCGTGCCACCCCCTGGCCTTCAGTCACACAGCTGCCTCAACAGCTGGGAAGCAATGGTCAAAGTGAGGAGCTGACTGAGACCCCTGCTTGCTAGGAGCGAAGCTGTTCGGCTGCTGCTGGAGAACCATTGAGTACATGCAGCTGTGAGACATGCAACTCTCTCCATATGGTTTTCAGTTCTGGGTGGATGGGAACAATCAGCTCCTTTGGACATCAGATGCATCATTTTCCACTCCGCTGTAAACTGGTTTTATGCCTGTTTCTCCAGCCCTGCTGCTAGATGCGAAGAACCCGTCACGGCCAGTCTCAGGCCCCCCCTGGCCTGCTGGGGGCAAGTGGTGGATTAGCTTCGACTTCACACCCCAAGCATTGAACCTGTGTCCTCCCAAAATTCCCCGACTAGTGACTATGCCGCTGGGTTGGCACAACTAGGCTTGAGGCAGCTGACAGGACGTGCGCTGTACTGCTTCGCCTCACAGGGCACGTTACATTCAGTCTGAAGCAGGAGGTAACCTGACGGTTGCTTCACACGCGGAGGAAGCACGGTGGTGTTGTGGACCCTTTCCGTGACTGGCAAGATCTAGCTTCAAGTCATCACTCAACAAAACAAGGTGCATTAATTCTGCCCTGTTTTTATAGCCCCATACACACACATGCATGTACACCTATATTCCTAAACCTCTTCCCCCTGCCCTGCCTCAGTCCAACCCTTGACTTTCCCTTACTCTATCTTTCTTAGATGCTCCCAATGCCTCATCGGTCTCCATACCCTGCCAGCCATCCTGTTCTCACCAGGCTGAAGCTTCTGAAACGCCCCCAGACACTGCAAGTGCAGCTCTGTCCGATTTCAGCATCTAGTTCCCTAGCAGAACAAGGGCCAGCAGCGCGGCCTTTCACCAGGACTGGGGCATCCCCATGCTGTGAAGCCCATTCAAGCAGCCTGCAAAGAAAAGGAACGTCCTAAAAGGCAGGGAGAGCTCTGGAAAGTTGTCACCTTGGTCACACCGCCACTAAAACTGGATGCAGCAACATGCTCTGAGCAAAGGAATCACGCTGGCCTGGAAACCAGCCGCTGCCAGGCATACACTAATGTAAGCAACGATGCAGCCTGTGTTCAGTGCACCATGAAAGGCCCCTGCCCTTCTCCTGCCTGGTGCTCAGGGGCAGCAGACTCTGAAGTAAGGGGCAGTGTAAGCAGCAGTTGCAACCCAGGTCTGCTTTAATAAGTATTGGTGGCTTGTGCACATTCAGCTGACTATGCAGTGTGCGTCATTCGTTTGGCTGCAAGGAGGCTGGCTAACGGGGACAGGACAGAGCACCGAGGAGTCAGGAATCCCTCCAGTGAAGCACCCGTATTGCGCTAAATGCAGGCTGGGTTAAGGGCGGCTGTACAACAACTAAGAGGATTTGGTCAGACTAAAGACTGGATCACTCGTGTGAAAGTAGGGTCCCGATGGAAGTTCTGCCCATCAGATGGCTACTGCCATTTGCAGATGCCCAGTTAGCCCAGACATTCGCACCTGCCCACAATATCCAGCTCATTTCTCATGTGGGCTTTGGAACATAGGTTTGAGCCTCCTGCCTGGAGGAAAGAGGAAATTCAGAGCCAAGATTGAGGAGCCTGCCTTTTAACCCTACCTCAGCCCACAGCAGCCAGGCACCAGAGACCAACAAAAAACATCCTGTCACTGAGTCAAAGCCTTCGTACCGGGATGCCATGCAAGCCAACTCTCCCTTCTGCTGGGAGAAATGCCCACCACGCTCAAGGACTGCATTAAACCAGCTTAATTGATAGCTTATTCCTATGAACGACTACCCCTGCCCTGGCCCAGGGAACATTAAGGTATGTCAGGTTGGGAGGAAGACGTGCCCAGAAGATCCCCCTGATCTGTGCAGTGTTGTGGACTCAGATCCAAGGAGACAATTAACCCTGTGAACGATGCACCCCACCACGAGCCTGTCCCCAACTCCTCTCACATGGCACCGGATGAGGATGTGAAGGCTGGAGAAGCAGCCACAGCAAGAACATTAATGTTAGGTGAGGGAGAATACATTTCCTGTTAATGAAACAGGCCACGGATCTCATCTCTTGCTTTAATATACCACAAGATCGTACATAACCACTTATGAACACTATCCGTGGAAGGTGGAGGAGAGTCCAGATAGGAGACTATAAGGTTTTAAAGGTCCTTATCTCCCAAAAGATGCTTTGGCTGGCAGGTGACCTGCTGCACTGCTTGGTTCATGTGGGTCTCTAATGGCAGGCATTGACCACAACTGCCTTCCTGGGTCAAGACACAAATCCGGCCACCCCTGCACCCTGTCTCGTGGTGGAAGTTTTTGCAGCTGGTCGGTGCTCTGGGCATCTACCTCTCCTACCTGTACTTCTCAGCAAAGCTCAGCAGCTGCATTCCCGTATTGCTGTGGCCAACAGCCTCCTGTAGCAGAGGCAGACCAGAGTCTGGGAAGGTCAGCAATTGTAGTAGAGGAAAGAAAGCAAGAATCCCAGAGACAGGCAAGCACATGAGGCAGAGGCACTGACACCCCCGTACTTGCCGGATCCAAAGAGGAGGGAGCCAATGAGTGGCACCATAAGGAATCACAGCCTCAAGAGATCTCTTAACTACCCTGAGCAGGGAGCAGTGGGAGTGGGGTGGTGGGAAAGGGGCAACTTAAGATACCAGGCAACAGCAGGAAACTCCACGTCCCAGCTCTGCCAGCCCTCAAGCACGCACAGGGGAAGTCAGTAGTTCGTGGGGTTGAGGGGTTTCTCCCTAAGCTCTTTTAAAGGGAGAACTTTAAAAGATCTACTTAAAAAGGAGTTAGAAGTACAGCCTGAACTGGCGCCAAGAGCTGTTCCCAATGCCTGTAACACAGGGAGAGATGATTGCTCCTTCTGACATTGGAAGAGACTGAACTGGAGCGAGGAAGGCGGAGAAAGGATACCTGCGCAGCGAACCGCAGCATGAGTCCCTCCCACAGGGCCAGCGTGAGGGATTCTCAGTGAGGAAAAGCCTGCTGCCATCACCAAGCCACAGCGGAGCTGGCTTGGTTTGCTATCAAGGCCGTGCACAACAGAGGGAGGCTCCCAGAGGGGAGGACAAACACGAGCCAAGCCCAGACCGCACAATACAGAGCGGGCAGGTGGGGGCTGCACAGGAGGGGTTTTAAGTGATCCAGTCTCCTGTGACCTCGTGCATGGGGAGTTGGGAAAGAGAAGTTGAAGGATGCGCTTGGCTTGAGGAGGACCCTGCTTCCCAGGAGCAGGGAACGGGATTAGCCACCTCTTATTTATGAGGCTCTCCAATGCAGGGCTCCACCTAGCTTCCTCCAGTCCATTCTCTTTAAGCAAACACGCTCCACTGCTTCCCACTATCCAGGGATACGTTACAGAGCGCCTATCAAGTACTGCCAGGAGGAAGTGGTGGTGGGGAATATTTCAGGTCTATTTTAAATAGGGGATGGGGAGAGTTGGAGGCTTGGGGGGAGGGGAAGTGGGGGAGGCCTTACTGAAAAGTGCATGCTTTCGTTCCGAGGTACCAAGAGCCAGGGGTCCCCGTCCCATCCCATCCCATTCCCAGGTGGGGAGAGCAGAAGCCTTCACAAGCCCTTCCCACTCTCCCAGAGGCTGCCCCTCAAGTAGCCAGCGACTGAATGTTCTTGAGCATCTCCTCGAAAGCCTCCTGGGATGGCGCCTCGGCACTCTGGAACGCAACCCTGATCCGGCTGTAGAGGCTGAAGGATTTCAGCTCCAACCAGATGAAGCCAAAGCGATCGTCGTCGAACAGGACGAAGGCCCCTGGCGTCCGCTCGGGGCTGGTGAAGCCGTGGCCAGCGATAAGCCCCGTGCCATAGAAGCTGGAAAAAGCAGAGGAGAGAGGAAGGCAAATATTGCAGCTACTAGTGCTCCTGACATGGGCTTCTACATAGTCCCTGCAGACCAGGGATCTCCAGCCAGCACGTGCTGCTGCCGAGGAAGATCCAGCCATCCCAGAAAGCACCTGGCCACTTGTGTCATGCAATGTGGGGTGGGATGTTTCACCTCCTAACATCGTTACAGGGCATGAACCCACCGCTTCACAAACCTCCATCTTCAAAGAGGCCCCCAGTGCCACAAATAAGTCGCTGGCCCCTTCCCCTGGACTCAAAACCTGGCTGCTGTACAAGACAGTGCCAGAAGTCAGGGCATGGGCGTGTATGCCAGGCTGACTGCCTAATATTTCTGCAGCTAGAGGCAACACCTAGCTGAGGGTGGTGTTCTCACAGTCCTCAAGAATCACCCCAGACAGGACACTGCGTGGGGGCCTGTGCCTGGTAGGGTCATGCCTGTGGAGACATACTCAAGTAACCATGCAATTAAGAGGGAAAGGACGGGCGTAGGTCAGAGTTCACTGGTGTTCAGTCATGACCTACAGCAACACTGGTTGCAATAAGATCGTGGTGGATTCATGGGAGGGGAAGGGGCTGAAGGCCCAGGAGACTTGGCCAAGGGTCCTCTGCTGGAGGATCCGGTCCAACAAGGGGCACAGCATGCTCACAGCTTCAGACCACTCCCTGCCCACTGTGCGTTTGCAGCACCACAGGGGCCAGACACAGGCTTGGAGCAGAGTTGAGGGGGAAGAACACATCATGTCTCCCCGGTCCTGGGAAGCAAGTGCCAGGCCTCATGCTGAGAGGATCCCAAAGAATAAAGCACGAGGAGCTGATGGGAAAAGCAAAAGTCGCAGGGGTCAAATGATGGAGGCGACCACAGCTTAGGGCCCGACTGCAGCAGGACTGGCAGCAGCACAGAAGCAGCAGCTCAGTATCCAGCAGGAGCAAGCACAAATCATGGGATGCAGAGCAGTCAAGGAAAGGAATGATACCAGGTGGCACAAGGAAGCTGGGAGCTCACCGGCAGGCAATGCATGCAGCAAGTGCACGGGGGGAGGTCAGAACTAGCTTTGGGCAGCACTGCAGCTCTGCTCAACCAGGGGCGGGGAATTAACCCCAAACCTCACTTACCACATTCGGCAGGTCCGGGGGTAATCTTTGTTCCGTGATATGACCCCCGGGGGCAACACGAAAGGCTGTGAAACAGGCTCTGAGCCCTGGGCTGCAGCCCCTGCTCTGTCCGCTGTCTCTTCGGCTCCTGCGTCTCCTTCCTGTGCAGGCTGTTCCGCTTGTGGCGTGGCGCTCTGCCGGGAGCAGCCTGCACCCTCCTCTTCCTCCTGCTGCTGCTGCTGCTCCCGGCGCACCTGCTCCTGGACCTCGAGGATGATGCGGGAGAGCTCGTTGAAGTTGTGCTGGTTCTCAATGTCAGGCAGCTGGATGGGGTGCAAAAGATCTATCTCCACAGTCTGCTGACCAGCTGGGATGTTGGGATCACCCTGGAGATGGGAAACAAGGGACAGCCACCACAGTTCAGGGGAAGGATGCGATGGGGCAGAGTTCCTACCAAAAGCTCCTATGTGTCCTGGGGAGTTGGCTTATGAGCCTTATGTTGGGGTCAACCCATTCCATTGCTGCCTCTCTGGCTGGCTAACCCAAGGACCCAACCATTTCACGATCCCTGCATTCAGCCACTATACCAAAGCCCCACCTGTATGTGGAGGTTTTACCCTAAACAAAAGGCCAAGTCTGCAAGACGCAAGAACACAGCGAAAGACAACTACATGCAGTCACCCTTCCACGCTGGGGGAAGGAAGGGTTTGCCAGCCACAGCTCTCTGGGACATCTCCAACAGACCTAGGTCTTCAAGGGTCTGCTAGAGGCTAACACAGAATGGAGCTGGTTAGGGACATTTGGGAGAAAGAGGAAAGCAATTCAAGCCAGAAGGAATCTGTGATCAAGAGAAAGTCTGCAGACATATCTTAGCTCCTCCAAGAGCACAGGACTCTGGGACCTTTCCCCAAAGGAAGAGCCACTCAAGCTGCACATCCCCAAGCTACAGGAAGGTCGTCAGGTAGATGGATGAATGATTAAACCTGCTCCCACCAATCCCTGAGGTGAACCAGTCAGGCCGAGACAACAAGTAATTGCATCCCAAGCAATTAGCCATCTCCTCCCATCAGTGGCCTAGAGGGCAGGGTGGGAGAATGCAATGCAACTCTCACGACAAAGCAACGAGAGCACAAAAGAAAGTCCAAGAAACTGGGGCTAGACCACTCACTGTTATTTTTGTCCCCTTGGCTTTCTTCCCGTGAAAACTCAGCATGATGATCTCAAGCCCGTGGCTCCCATACGTCCCTTTGAAGAGGCCTGGCTTGATGAGGTCGTCGGGGCTGCTCGGAGGGAGGTAGATGCGTCGGTACGTCAAGCAGTTGCTGTGGAGAAGAGACAGGCAGGTTGCAAGGGGATGCTGGAACACGAAGTTTTCCAGGAGAACTTAGACTACAAATCTCCTCCTCCTGCTAGCCTGGTACCTAACCAAGGGGGTCTTTGCAAATGAACTGCTGGTTGAAGAGCACAGCAAGTGCAACAACTTGCAATGAATGCACACACCCCATCCCCTAAAAGCAGTCAGTCTGGCAAAAATCTGTTAGCCTGTGAGGCATGGCAGTGGCAATCCAACCAAAGCCACCCTGGCTTTCTTGAGATTCCCAACATTACCAGAGGGCAGCTTATCACAGTGTCACCTAAACCAACAAACTTCTGAGAGCAACTCCCACCTCTTTTAAAGAGAGAGAGAAGAACATAGGGGCCACGTGATTTGTGTTTAGTTGCAGTATTATACATTTTCCTTGCCAATTAGTAAAAGCTGATGCCCTGTCAGGATGACGGACAGTGACTCAGAGTTAAACAAGTGATTCAAAGGCCTCTCTCACGGACACGGAGCCATTCTAGGGACATACAGTCTCATCAGTTATCTTCATTACATCCACATTGCTACTTTTACTGGAAGGCACCTTCCATACAGTGGTCCAGAGCCTATTGCAGTAGAGTCCAAATCTAAAGTAAGGCTTGGGCAATGCAGTCAATCTGATAACACACTTTGTAAGAGTCTACAGGTAACTGTTTTACATGGAGGAAAATACCATCTATATAAAGACAGCAGAGCTCCCTTAGACAAGAGTCCAAGCAATGGCAAGAACCATAGTGCTGAGAGACGTGGCAAGTCATCGGTAAAGAAGAGAACAATTTGGGGACACAGCAGTGTTTTGACACCCCCTGCCTGACATTGAGAGAGAAAAAGCAGAGCCCTTACTCATACTGGCTGGTATAGATGAACTTCATCAGGATAAGCTCTTGCATGTGCTCATGGAAGATGTCTTCCAGCGTCCGGCCCCATTCCTCCCTCAGCCACGTCCGGAATTCCTGCAAGACGCACACAGAGGAAGGGCACGTGAAGCCAGCAAGTTTGCAAACTGCTTGCCAGCAAGTTCACAACAGGACTGTGAACCCACCTGGAGCACACCACTCTACACCTCAGAGGGTCAGCCAGGAGAAAGGGAGAATCTACTGCACAGCTAGAGAGGGGCACAGATGTAGAAGTGCCTTGCCTGAAGCCTTGTTGAAAGGTAAGTTCCCAGACCCTGCCCCAGGGCATGAGGCACAGCAGAATGAACACAGCAAAGAGATTTCCAGATGTGCCAAGGGATTCAGAAGCGTAAGTCCCATAGACATAGGACTTATACACCTAAATCCAAAATAAATAATCCAAAATAAATAAATAAAAACTCCCCCCCAGGATGCATCAATATTAGGTCTGAGAAGCAAAGCCCTGGAGAGGAGTTGCAATGTGGCGACAGCTGCTTATCTACCAATGACGTGATTCTACCCAGCAAGAGTCCAACCCTGCAATCCTCCTAAATACAGATCCACTAATTCCCATCAGAGGAAGTTCTGTGGTGGGTTTGAAAGGGACTTGACAAATTCATGGACAACAGATCTGTTAATAGCTATTATACAGAACAGTCAGGGATGCATCCTCTGGCATCTCTAACCCAATGATAGTGGAAGTGCCAGGAAAGCCTTCCCCAGATGTTTGCTTTTGTATCCTGACAGCATGCGATTCGAGTTGCCCAGCTGCCGCATTTTATTAGTAATCCCATATCATAAAACAAGCCTTAAAATCCTTTCATCTTGGCAGGCAGCAGAAAGCAGCCCTGTTTATTATGCTAACAGCACAACGAGCTATAGCGTTAAGTGCAAGTATAATGTAATGTTATGTCACGTAGGATCAAACCCATTCCCATAAGCAACAGAAACCTCAAGTTACCAGCATCTTGCAAGTGGTCTAAAGAGCACAAAGGCTGCTTCTTATGTCAGATCAGGCCACTGAAAAGTAACTTGCCCTGTCTGATACAGCGCAATAAGAGCAAGCACCCTTAAGACCAAATCCTTGTACGTGGTGGAAAATCAGAGGGAGCTGAGGACTGCTCAACACCTGGCAAAACTAGAGGAACCACAAAGTATGCACACGGTGTAGAAAGACAGGATGAGCCAGTGTGACACTGGGTTTTACATGGATGTCCCATAAGGTAACTGTGGGGTAGGAATGCCGAGTGGATCCCATGCTGTAGCAGCAGAAGAGATCATTGCAGGGGTCCTTAAGGCATGTGTGTGTGGGTGTCCCCTTCCTATCAGGGGCGTAAGGGCCAGGCAGAGGCTGTGGCCAATCTTTGGCAGGAGGATCAATCCGCTCCGCTCTAAATTCAGCTGCAGGCAGATTCAAACCACAGATCGTTTCTACCCATTAGGGGAGCTCCAAGGACAACAATTAGTTTGCAACAAACAGATACATAATAAATTATACACAAGCTGGAGTCAAACAGGCTGTTCAAGTTCTGACTGTTGTCCAAGACTTGGGGCCAGGAGTGACGCTATTTCCTGCTGTGCTTCAGACGAGGTAGATGGATCCCTTTCCAAGGAGATATGAGCATGCATACACCCCCCCACCCACCCGGTCTTTCCACCTGGATGGGTAAGGCTTTACCTCTTGTCTCCCTCCTGACATTCGATGGTGATCCGTCTGGTTGCACTTTGTCGAGAACTCATCCTTCTTCACGATCTGCAATCACCGGGGAGGGGACTTTGAGTTACACACCATAACTAGAGACTGACATGGCAATAAGGGAAAGACCACTTCAGGCAAAACCTTGGCATGAGCCGCTGGGTGCTGTCTCTGCGAACGTGCCGCCACCACCACCCAGCAGCCCAGGCTCCACCTGTGCCTCCTAGAGACAAGAGAGATGCATCAAGGGCCCCTGCCCCTCTAAGTTGCAGCCCCAATCACTGGGGCAGGTAGCCGGGAGAGGCCACTCCCCGATTTTGGAGCTGCCTTCTCCACTCACCTCCAAGAAGAGAATCTCCCCAGAAAGTCAGTTCCTCAAAGTATCTCACTTACTCCTCAGTGGTCCCAGTCCCCTCCTTAAAGGTCCCATCCTTGTGGCACTTGCATGGCACAGCTTAGCACTGGCATATAGGGGCCAAATTAGAATATATGTGCCCCCTGCTTTCCCCATATAGTTCGATGCACTCTGGTGTCCCACTTTGAGCCAGACCCCAAGAGACGGGGCTTTCAGCAGATGGGCTAACAGGACATGGTGCCTGTATGCCATCAGCCAGGTGACTGGCAAGGGCTGGGAAGTGATTCACAGCACCAGGGCAAGGATGGCCACGTAGCTGTGCAGGGTATACCTCTGCAAGTAAAATCTGGTGCACTCCCATGGTGACTTCCCAGGAGTCACTCTTATCCGCAGGCCCAGACAAGGACATTGGCATCTTGTGCCTACTGTGTGTGCATGTGCCCCTGCTCACCTGAATATGGCCGCTGTGGGGTCCCTTGTGGCCATACATACACTCCACGGTTGCAGAAGTCCTCTCCATGAGGTGAACCCTGAAGAGGGGCTTGAACCTCATCGGATCATCAACGTGAGGGTCGTGAGGGGGCAAGTACATCCAGCCAATTATGAAGAAGCCGTCAACCTGCCCGGGAAAAAAGGAAAGAGAGAGCAAGTCAGCCCTCCCTACCCCTTCGCTCGCTGCCTGGGCCCAGAGCCTCCCCAGGGCAGGCAGGATGGCTCTTCCCACAGCACCAAGGGGCTGTTCTGAGCCATCAAAGGGATTCTTAGGGCTGGAAAAAATTGCTTTCTAGCGACTCAACTGCAGGCCCAGCAAGGAGGAGGAGGGGCTTGAGAGGGCTCTTTCAAGGGATTAACATTCAGGTCTCTATTACTGCAAGCAAATCAGTGCCAGATACGCTCTGGGCCCCGGAGAGAGAAATTGTGCTGAAGCTAGTCAGGTTCTAATTGGTTTGTGATGAGTCTGTGCCGGCAGCACCTCTTGGGAAAGTGGGAGGAGGGGGATCTATTCCCCACAATTACTGTGGCTTTGGGATAACGAATTATGTTCTGGCTGTGTTACACAGTGCCAGTAAGAGGAAAGCAGCAGCTCCCTTTACCGAGAGGTGAGAGTGCCAGCCTCCCACCAGGAATAAAATCCTCACCTCAACGTTACAGGCCCAGGGAGAGGAGGCGTTTTGTAAGTGGAAAGATCCCCTAAAGCCAAGGAGAGTCCTCAGCTCTGCACTGCCTCTTGCTCAACTGAAGGCTCAATGTAGAGTCAGCCGGTACCTTGGGTACCAGGGGCTGCAGCAAACATCCGTGCAAGATGCGCTGCCGTCTTTGCCCACCAAGGTCCGAACATGACAAACCCCTAAGGCCTGGTATGTGCTTCACTCACCAGCCTTGAATCTTGATAGAGAGAGGGCAGCAGCCCAGTCCCCTCAGCCTCCCCAGAGAAGCAAGCACAATACCCTAAGCAGCCTGCTCCCCTACTCAGCCTCACTGCAGGTCCAATGCAAAGCCCACGCAAGGGAGGTAAAGAGGCTCCTGTTCACTTTGATGGGTTTTTGCAACAGGCCTTACCCTCAGCATCGCTAGCTCCTTTTCAGGGAGGAAAGGCTTTATCCCCACAGGTAGGAGGGAGGTGAAGACAACCTGACACAGTCAGTCAATGCCTAGCGCCAAGCAAAGGGCACAGGCTACGTGGTTCCCAACAAGCTAGAAATGCCAGGCCCAATACACCTCTATTCTCGTGGAGAAGTCAGGGGTCAGCCTGCAACGTCAGCCCCAGCAGAGGGTCAGTCCGTGCCCCAAAAGGTGCCTCATGCTTCTCAGCTGCATCGAGTATTAATAAGGCAGGCATGTAGGCTAAAGACAACTACAAAAGGAGCCAGACAGGAGCCTCAGCTCCTCTCTGCCGACTCCCATATCCCACTTGACCAGCATATTCAGAGTCTTGGAAGTCTTCCTAATGTAGCAGGCCAAATGCTGGCTCATGCTAATGGTGGAGGCATGAGGGATGCAAAGGAGCCCTCAGAGGACAGACTGCTGCCAGGAGCCTGCATGCAAGCCCGAGGTACATCCAGACTCACCACCACATTGAGCAGTCCCCCGTACGGCCCAATGTCCGGCTGCCATAAGCCCAAGATGTGTCGATACCGGTGCAGCACTAGGAAACGAGAGAGAGAAAGCAGATAGAGGGGTGGGGATGGATGGAGGGGAAAGAGAAGCAGAGAAAGGGAGGCAGCTGTCAGACTCCACACCTTGCTGGCCAACACCACAGCAAACATTTCCTTACTTGGAAATGGGGAGAACCCCCATGCTCCCAGTCCCAAGGAGGAGCCAGTTCTGAAGACTTCATGAAAGCAGCAGATGTCTCTTGAAGCTTGCTGCAGATGTGCAACTCCCCACATTATTCTCCCACGCTGCTCTGCCCCCAGCCTAGAGCAGCAGCAGGAGTTTAATCTTTCAAGGCTTCACAGACAGTCAAGATCTTCACATGTTCCACCTGGAGCTCCAAGCTACCCGCTTCCCCCAGACACGTACGAGAAGTTTGCAAACACCAAAAGGTGAAAGGAAGAAGAAACACAGGGAGGGCAGGGGGAAGAAGTGGCAAGTGTTTGTCCAGGAGGAAATCCCACTTTCTGTCCAGACAGATGCGACTGTCCCCACCTAAACTCCAGGGTCTCAGCATTTTCAGGACCTGGCACTCAGACGCTGCAATGATCTGGACCAGAGCAGCCAGGACATCACCCAGACTGAGTGCACAGAGATTAGGCATGCTCCAAAGAGCTTCAGGAGATAAATTCCTGCATTTCAAGGTTTCCCTGCAGAGTCTTATATCTGTGGATCCTCATCCTCAAGCCAGTTATGGTTTGAGTCCTACTGAAACACAAAGTCCAAGGAGGAAAGTGTTCCAATAGCAGGAAATGCAGGCAAGTCTGAAGACCAGTGCATATGGCCAGGCTGCACCAGAGAAGGAGCTGCATCTGGGACAGAAGCTACTTTAGGACCTTGCACATCTCCCTGGGATGGAGCACAAGGGAGTTGTTCATCCACAATATTGAAGGCATGGCTCAGCTGAGACTTGCATGTCCTACATGCTCCCCAGCTCTCTGCTGAAAAATTTCACACGTACAAAACACTACAAGGTGTTTCTGGTCAGAGGGTTTTTGCTACTCAAGCAGCCTGCGTGGGAAGGGACAGGCCAGCGATGAGCTTCCCACTTACAGCTGCAAACCATGGTGTCAGAGTGGCCTTGACTATGAGTCTGGAAGTTCATGGAAATTAGTTACTTTGGGTCCGTTCTGCTGTCCCCCCCGCCACACACACGCCATTTGAAAGTAAGGCATGGATCTGTAGGTATTAAAACTACTGATGAACTACTTAAAGAAAACCAAGTGACCATTTCTGCAAACTATTAGCAAAGGGCTGTGTGTGGAAGACAGCAGGAGACTGCTTGAACCCCAACCAGCACTTGAAATGAGCTTGAACATAGGCAGACAGCCAACCCACAAGATCCTGGGATGCATCTGTACACAGAAGATAAGTGAGCAGAGCTGGCTGGACTGATCTCTCCCAACAAGGACCCGGGGGGGTGGGGCGTGCGCAGAAGCAGAGAGGCAAGGAGATAAGCAATCTTGCATCTCATCTGCACACACAGAGGAATGGATAAGCCACCCCGCTGACCACTAGTTGCCTCCCTGCCCCGTTTGCTCTGAGTGCTGATAAAGCTCAGGACTTCCTTTTTCTTTTCTTTTTTTTTTAGGACAGGAAGCTCAATGTCAAGCAGTTAATTATGAAACCAGAGGTTTCTCTCTTCCACCTCTAAAACTTACAGTTCTCTTACTGCCAAATGTCTTCAGCGCTGCAGCTGCAAGGGACACTAGTGCCAGGCTTTCAAGCAGCAGCAGACGGTGCTGCTTGACAAGACTGGAGGGAATGTAGCCATGGCCCAGCATGAGCAGCCATCCAGACAAAGCTGCCGCTTAGTTCTCTGAGGGCTCTGTTTGCTCTGGAAAAGCAGATGAGTCAGACACACACTGTCCCATGCAGCCTTGAACCCAGAGGAAAGACCCGTCCTCTTCCCAGCTGCAGGGGAATCCAAGCAAGCAGGCAGGCCAATGCTCCCCATGCCCTCCCGCACAACAGCAGCTTTTGTAAGCTGCTCTTCAAAGCTGCACAAAGTCTCCTACTCGGGGGAACAGGAACAGAGCATATGAGAGCAGCCTGCAGCTCGAGCAACATGGAAAACTAACTGCAGCCTTCCCCACCGTGCACCTTCTGCAGCCCCCAAGAGACATCTTTGTGGGCTCTGGAGGAAGCTGTGTTTTCTCACGGATGTTTCTGGGAAAGTGCCAGCGAACAGCAGAAAGCAGGAGCAAATCTCCACATAGACACTTGGCTTCCTTGCCTGGGTCCAAAGCCCACTCGCTATCCCATCAAGGGCTTGGGTCCCACAGGAGGTGCAGAAAGCCTCTTTGCAGCAGTGTTGCTGATCCCCTAAGCCTCAGGGGGCTTAGCTGGTGCATCCCCTGCAATCGGGCACAAGCTTGCCAGCTCCCCACAAGTCTCAATGGATGCAGCATGTGGCTCTTTCCCCTCACAAGCCCCCTCTGTCCTTTGGGCTCCTGCCTTCTGTCCCAACTCCCAGGAGGAAGGGGACGAAGAAAATCCTCAACAAAGGGTCTCTCCTCCTTTGGGATTCAGCCTCTTTTCCCATCCCCCTCCAAGGCATCCCCATCCCTAGCCAGGGGGATGTCCCTGGATGTCCCCTCCTGGCTGTTCTGAGACAGGCTCAGTTTCATCAACCCCAGAAAAACCTCCCACTGGCCTGGAAGGGTGATCGGTAGGGGCGTGACGACTGATCCACGCCACCGGGACAGCTCATGCTGCTAGTTACTAGCAACTGCTGGCTCCAAGAAGATACACCTGTGCGTTTTGGCTGTGCTGTTCGCAAGGGCCTGCACATAGCCAGGAGAGAGGATAGAAGACGGAAAGCAAGAGTGAAAAGTGCTTGTGTGCAAGGGTGAAGAGACTAGAGAGAGGCTACAATTTCCCAGTGACATCCGAGTACAAAACAAGTAACACGGAACAAGTCCACACAGTGAAATCAATACAGCTGGCACACTTCACCAAGAGCATCGCAGCTGACGTCATTAGAAAGGATGTCATTAGAACCCAGGGATGCTCTTTGGATGGAGAGCCAAGTACTTGAGAGGCCGTGAATTTTAACTGCATGTTCATCCATCCACCAGCTGCACGATCAGAGCAAGATACAGACAACAGATGCTGCAGATTTTGCCATACAACTCCATACCTGGAGAGTGAGGGGGGCTGGGCACGAATGGGGGAGAGCTGAATCAATGATCTGTTGTGAGAAAAGAGGCATTTGGATGACAGGAACAAAGCAAGCCAGGGAGGTAATGCTTTGCAAGTGCATCAATGGAGCAATCCTGATCACGTCACTCCCACCCAGCTGGGAATCGGTGCCGGTGTCTGCATGCAGCAAAGCACCTGAAAACAGGACAACAGAGTGGAAGCTTCCCACTGCTCTTCACTCTTTCCAGCTTGTGCAAAAGCTGTCAGCTGATGGGATAGCACAAAGCCTGCTCATTTCACTCCAACTTAACTGCCGCCTTTGGTGTGGGTAAGTCCATAGCATCCATGCCACACATCAGCACATGCCACAAAACGACAATCCCAACCAGAGGGTTAGCAACCCCAGCCTGAATCACCCCTCCTTCACCAAACCATACCCTACCACCAAAAGAACGGTCCAAAGTACCAACCAACACTGGCTTCTTTGATCTAATTGACAAGCTAGACTGAAGAGCCCACCAGGCTCCAGAAAACAGTGTTAAGATCTGGGAACGCTGCTATTCTTCTCCCTGCAGGAAGAGGAATGCAAAGCACCAGGCCATATTGGGTCTGGAGGTCATAACAGAAGGTGCAATGGCAGTGGTAGTCTCGAAAAGACTGCTTGTGGGAAGAGGCAGCAACCCACTGGACAATTATTGTAGGTAGCAAGATGCTTGCAAGGCATCTGGAGCTTACTTTGATGCCTAAACAGGTGCAGATTTGCAAAATGGAAATCAAACCAGATCCCCAGTGCTCACTCCCATGTTTCAGGCGCTCTCCAGAAGCCTCCCTTTGTTAAGGCTAAGTATAAAATAATAATTCAGGGCTCTGTTTTACAGGGAAAGGTGGGACCAGAGAGACACTCCCTCTATACAAGCAGTGCGTGTGTTTCTAGTTGCGACCCACAGGGCTGCTGAAATGCAGCAAGCCCCCAGCCAAGTTATAAGGGAGAGGAGAACTCCAGAGAAGCTGCAGAACAGACAGCTCCATCCAGAAACACGGGAGTTACAACTATAGGCCTCGGGGGCCCCTTAACCTAACCCCCTCCCCCCACACACAGATGCAGGCTGCACTATTCCCCACATGGTTACGGGTTGGACTTTGCTTGCATGTCACTAAGAGAGTCCCTGAAAATCCTCTTTATTGGCCCTTCTGGATGAAGATTTCTAGAGCCCCCTAATGTCACTGTTGGGGCTGGAGAATGCATTAAGGGTGATGCCAAATGCACTCACCTCTCCTTCATAAGCATGTTACCTGAGCAGCACACCCAGGTCCCAGGAAAGCCTCCCCAGCCCTAGTCCAGTTAGTTCCCCACTGCACACGCCACATACAGGATGTCCGACTAGCTCAAAGGAGCCATAAGCCCAGAACCGGCTGCTTGACCTAAGCTGCCACCTTCTAGGGTTGGGACTAGCAGCCTGAGAAAGGAGAGATGGGAAGAGCAACCAGCTCTGCTCACTCTGCCCAAGCCACCCCAGGGGAGCCTGTGGAAGTCACTTCACACTCCATGCAGCGTCTGGCGTGCGCTCGGTGCGGAAAGCGTAGGTGACGCAAGGTACGTACGGCAGGTGTAAACATCTCTGTACTCCATGTGCTCGTAGTCGGGAAGGATTTTCATAAAACGCCCTGACTTCACTCGTGGGTTTATACCTGAACAGACACAGCAGGGTAAGTACCAGCGCATGCCCTTCTCCCCTCCAACCGCCCCATCACCTCCGTTTGAACTGGAATCAAACCACACAAGAAAGCCAAGTTCCTCCTGGACGTTGCTGCTGGGGAAGATGTACAACAGCCGAAAGCCTGTGTTCCCCAGCCAGAGCCCAACGGGGAAGAGTGAGCCATGCCAAATTCAGCATGGCACTGGGGCTCTCGTAAGCAACTCAGATACCAATTTAACTACACAAATACCGAGTGAAACCTAATTCTCTCCCAACACTCCCAAATCTAATTCTCTCCCAATCTAATTCTCAAGAGCAACCATCCCCACAGTCTCTCTGCATCCTACAAGACTCTTGAATCCAGGTAACTTTTCCAAACACCAGGCCAAGGCATTGTTCCCCCACCCCCAGCATGCCCTCCCAGACCTCAGGTCTAGCTTTATTTCCAGTCTTCCCGGTAAGGTACATTCATTG
This sequence comes from Gavialis gangeticus, assembly GCF_001723915.1. Classification (NCBI taxonomy): domain Eukaryota; kingdom Metazoa; phylum Chordata; order Crocodylia; family Gavialidae; genus Gavialis; species Gavialis gangeticus. Next base: position 4,627,200 of record NW_017728998.1, on the reverse strand, counting down.
CTCATCCCAGCGGTGCTCAACCTCCAAGCCTTTGGGGCTACCTCTTCCCAGGTGGGGAGCACCAGTAATTGCTGCTCTCTTGCTACCAAGTTTGCAGACTGGGGAGAGGCCTGTGAGCTGGATAGCATGGCCCTGTGCACTAGACTGGTCTGGTCCATAGTTGGGCTGGTGTGGAAGGTCAATCCAACCAGATGCAGATGTGCAGGGCCAGGCCAGCACACTGGATCGCACCCACAGACTGTCCCTCTACAGTATCCAGCCTGCAGACCCACCCCATGCCACTTATCCAGCCCATGGAGTGATAAATTTGGGCACCACTGGTTTACCCATTCAGGGCTGAACACTGCCAGTACTCTCAAATCAAATTCTGCTGCAACTAGAGACTTCTACAGGATACCCAAGAACGGGGCCACACTCTCTCAACAGGACTAATGGGCTTGCAAATAGAGAAGTCCATTACACATGAACAGACTGCAAACCCAGGTGAGGTTGTGGAAAGACAGAGGAAGCCGCCCAACCATCTGACTGCACAGGGGTGTGAAGTAACTGCATCAGTCAGAACATGATTGCCTGAGAAGCACGTGGTAAGAAAGAAATCCCTCCTGTATTGAGGGAATGAAGCCTGCACTCCACAGCTAAAAGCATTACATGCTAATCTTCATCAATGAGCCAATGCAATGGAAAGAAAATTACATAGGTTAAGAGAAGCAGCTCTACAGTTTAAAACAAATAAAGGCTAGCAAGGGGAAGAGAGAATGTCAAGAGCAAAGATACACGAACAGGATTGTACCGGGGGCATGACAGACAGGTCAGCTTAGAAACAACTGACATTTGGATTAATATGAACATGCCCCAGGATGCCAAGAGAGAGTCTGAAGGGTTTGTGAGATCTCTCTCCAGAGATGTGGAGAATGAATAACCCTGAACTAAGCTGTATGGGCTGCAAGGGAAAGGGGCAGCAGCATTCCCATTGTACAGACAAGAAAACTAAAGGCACAGACAGGATGGCAAAGTGGACACAGCCAAGTTATTGTGGGCCCAGTACGAGAGATGGTTGGAACTCAGGAGCTCCTGGCTCCCAGCACAAGGGTTAATGCAGTAGGCAGCTCACTGCCTCCAGGTATCAGTTTGTGTAACACACCTGTCTCTCCAGGGAGTGCAAAACCCACACACTTCATTTTTTGTGACCTACGAACCTAAACAGTTCAATGTTTCCAATTTTCCAAAAACCTTCTTATGAAGAACCTAGAAACTTCAATCCAGGCACTGCAGATAGAGGTCTGTCACCAATTCTTCCTAGGGACAGTTCCATCCTCATAGAGGGATTCACTGAGAACAATAAAGTCTGAATGTAGGGACCACCTCCTCCAGGCAGCAGGCCTTCAGGCTGCAGCCAGCTCCCTCCCAGCTCCTCTGATCTTCTGACTACAAGGGGTCAAAATTTAGCAACACCAATTTTAGCAACACCAAAATTTAGCCACAAGAGTCAGCCTGGTCTGGAAAGCATCAGACTTGAGCACTGCCACTCCATTCTGGGCATGGTTCCTGACCAGCTTTTGCTCTACGTGGTGCAAAGCAGGTATGACACAGCCGTACTGCACAAAGCACTCACCCACGCCAGAATGGATGGGTTGGAAACGAATACTGATGCTCTGTACAGGTCAGCAGCGAGTCCCCTTCCATAACAGGTAGTGGGGGAGAGCATCTCCCTACCCTGCTTTCTCTCTCATGATGCTGTAGATGTTCCACAAAATCATTTTGCCCACCTTCCCCCATGAGAAGCCAATGCACGCTGGAGCTGTCATGGTAGGGGGTGGCTTCAGGGAAAGAGAGTGACATTTTGCTTCCTAGGCCCGTGGAAAGATGAACCCACATCTGATGAACACAGGTCACCTGCTAGTCAGATGTGAAAGGAGCAAAGCAGCCAAAGACAGATACCTCTGAAAAGGTGTAAGAAATGAAAGGCTCCAAAGATCCAGGTGAGAAGAGCAACTGCCAAGTGCTAAACCTGCCAGCCAGCCACAAATTAATAACCCAGTCCTGGAAATCCTCAGATCTCCTGGTTTTTTTCCTGTTAAGGGGGCAGAAGTGGGTCAGAGGCATTCCAGTTTTTGGCATCTGATAATAAATAAAATATAAAATGAAACTCATTACAGCTTTCCAAGGGAAGCCTCCGTGACAAAATACTGAAAGTCATTTCAACCTCTTCTGTTGTCCAAGTTATAAGATTTGGTGTGAATTCACTTTTAATAGTGAGTCAACGCAGGAAGAGCAGCACACGAGACTGCGCTGGCTTCACCACTTACGTTTGGCGTAGACGTCTCGACAGGACACTCCCGTGATCTCCAACTTCCGCAAGTTCTCGCAGACTCCGTACTCTGCAACAAGAGGAACAAATAACAAAATATGCTCTCCGATGCAAAGGTGTTTTTGTGGTCCAAAGTTTTAAGACATAACAGCAGAACTTAGACTGTCTTTAGGTAAAAATACACCGATCTCTTTGGAGACCAATCCTGCGTGTTACTGAGTTAATTTAAAAAGAATAAGTGTCGTTATTCTCAAAAAACCTGAAAAACGCAACAAAAGTTAAACATGGCATTTCGTGACAAAATACATCCTAAGTTTCCTCAATACATTTCACAAGCAAGGACGGCTTACGTTATAGTGATGACTTCCTGTTGTTAAGGTTGTAGCTGCAATGGGAGTTGGCGTGGGATTGGAAAACCATACTGTATATCCACCCCAACGGGATCCCTCCACTACTAAAACAAACCGCTGTTTGTACAGGCAGTATATATTCCTCCCGATACATCCAGCAGAAAAAAATACCAAGATCAAGGGAAAAAGTTACATCTTAGAGCATTAAGAGATCAATAAGATTTTAAAATAATGATCTGTGGATGCAACATGAGCTTAAGCATAAATAACTTGTTTGCAAGTACAAACATCCTGACATTTGAAAATAAATGGGATTGAAATCAGTTTGTTCTTTGCTTAGATGTCTTTGACTGCCTTGTTTCTCAATGCATTCTGTCACCCATCCAAAGCTCTTAAAAGCAGCTTTGAAGCAGAGAAGGGGGGGAATAAATAAATAAATAAAAGCGCTGCACTTACAGAAACCAAAGACCAAATTCTACATGCTTAAGAAGATCCAGACAAGCACCAGCTAGAAGCTCAACTAAAAAAAATCCTTGAAACACTAGAGGAAGGAGTCTTCATCAGTACCGAGGAAGGAAACCTGCATTCCCCGACACCTTCATGCATGCTGCCTAAAAGTCAGACTCCCAAATGGCTCCAGCCCCTGCCAGATACTTGACACCAAACATGTCCCCAGATGACCTCAGCAAACCACCCGATACGAAACCCACACAAGGGAGAAGACTAACTTAGCTTCTCTGAACCTGTGAGGATCCATCATGGCCTGTTGCACATCAACCACTGTGGATTAGCTCTGTACTCAAAATTAGGCTGAGGCCGCATGAAATCCTGGCTGAACCCCTCCCTGATCTTACTACACAGACATACTGATGAGTACATCCACACACAAAAGGCATGCTTATCGAGCCACAAGAACACATGTGGGTAATGCTCACTTGGGTCACACTGGGCATTTGTACACATATATGTACTGCAGCACCGAGCGCTTTTAAAAGTGAAAGGCACGTCAGCACTGAAAAAGTGGCAGTGGCGCGCTTTTGAACTAAACTACATCAAGGGCATTTTCATTCAAAAGCACACCACCGCCATTTTCTGCACACTGATGTGCATTTCGCCATTTATACCACTGGGCGCATCAGCTTGCATGCTCTGCAGATTTGATTAATTGAGTCTGTCCCGACGCTCTGGATTTCGTGTATAAGGTACGTGTATAAACGCCCAACAGAACTGGTTTAACACAGTGGGCGTATCCACACATGCATTAATCCACTTCAGTTAATGTGTATCAAATCTAGTACCTCCATTGTGAGGTACTAGGAAAATGCCCATTAGCCCAGCTTAATGCACATTTACTAGAGCAAACACTTTTTATGTGAAGCTTAACACGTATTAGCCTATTTTAACGTACCTTACGTAAAAAGCACGATTTTTACATGATTATTTTAATGCACATGTAGATGCACCCAGTCTCAACAGAAGCAAATCCAATAGTGAGAAGGGAACAGAAGTGAAAAAAAACAATTCTCGTTAAAAGATCCTGTAGCAGATGCTTTGACTTCCATTAAAGCCTTGAACATTTAAGGCTTGAGAGCAGAGGAGGAGGGCAGGGAGGGAGGAAGGAGTCCCATTAGCTCATGAGCAGACAGCAAGGCTTCCCGAAACATACAGCCAGCCTAACACAAACAAGCTATTTAGCCCTGGGCTAGAGCCAGGTGAATCTACGCAGCAATTCTGTAGATCTCTGAAATCAGAGCTGCGCCGAAGGCTGGAAGTTTGAAATCGCAGACGTCCTCCCAATCCACCAGACATGACACTGTTTGTAATGCTAGCCTATGTGTGGTTGGTAATAATACCAGCGATACAAGAAAAGCAATATGCTTTTCCAGCTTATCTGCGACTCAGGAGATCGCAGGCCTTCAAGAGATGACAGCAGCAACATGGTTCAGAAACAGCCCGCTCCAATGCCAAAGCAAATGTTCACCTGCTCGCAAGGCTGGGAAGGTAGTCGCCACATCAGCTGGCATGATTCGATGCAGCTACATTGGACTGCACGGTGTCTCCTGAGACTGCACTGGGGACAGGAAAGAGAAGGCCAGGGCAGCATTCACCCCAAATTTAACAGGGAAGCTTGTCTGATGACCTGAAGGAAGAGAGAATCTGTCATCTGCTCCCAATTCCCCACAATCCTTCTCGTGTCTCGAGGTGCTGTTCCAAGTGGTGCGATACCCTCCTGGACTGATCACCAACAGACATCCTGATGCAAAATGAGAAGAGTCCTCCAATGGGGGGATTTAATGCTGGCTTTATACAAGTGGCCTTGCTGCCTCGGCAGCACAAGAGTAGAACGCCATCACCAAGTACACCGCATTATGAGTTTTGTGGCTTTTCCCCACTGCAAGAGATGCAGCAGATGCCCAGTTCCTGAAAACAGTTCACTGTTGTTTGATGTCAGCCTAAGAGCAAATGCCCTCTGAAGTCCATGCTGTTCCCTCGCCTGAACCCTCCCTGGTGAAGTTTTTGCAAGGCCTAACTGGAAAACCTCAGCTTTCACACCCACCACCTCCAGCTCATGCTAGGGAGAGCCAGAGTGAGGCACAGCACATGTGCTCTGGGTTAGCTAAACCCCAAAACAGATGTTGCCCTTAGCTGGCAGCAGCACGAGGCCTGTTCCAATAAGCATGTCCACGACACAGCCTGGCACCCCGCAAAGCTAGCCATACTCCATCCGCTTCCACGTTTAGCATGCACCAAGCAGACAGGTAGAGCACTCTCCCACAGGCCAGCAACAGGGGAGATGCGCTTTCAGTAACCTCAGTGATGATTAAGTGCCTGAACTGGTGCTGCTGGCCTGCGGATGGAGGGAGCCCTTCATTCCCCATGCCCTCTCATTTGATGCCTTAAACTATGACACTGACCCAAGGAAAGAAAAAAAAAAAATCTCCTTACCAACCAACCACCCCCCAAAAATCCCAGTAACAACAAAAATAAACCAGAGCCCAGACAGCACCGTGTATTCTTCAGACTGGAAACGTGAGAAGTTAGGTTATATTAAAGTCAGCTCTCTACAGCATTGCAATTCGGCTGTAGAAAAATAAGATTGCCGTGGAAAGGTCAAATAGGAACCTTCTGGGAAATCCTGCTCCACTGCGCTATTTGGAAAGAACTTATCTCGGTGCTACAGTTCAGTGAGAAAATTAAATACTGGAAGTGCTGGAAACAGTTAATATGGAGAGAAAAGTCACAGCCACAGAAGTGGGCACTTATAATGTGACTTCACAAAGGAAGGGTGAAATCTGGCTATGAAGTCCTTATTCCTGTAGTCAGAAAACCTTATATTAGGGCAATAACCACAAGTTGGAAGATTTACCTAACACGTGACAACTACACCAGGGTTACCATGGTGATATCCCATAGAAATTAAAAGGCTAGGAAAGGTCTTTATGATGGATCACACTTCATCATAACCTTAGGAATCTAGTGAGCGTATCTTTACCTGTAGCTTATGGTATCTTGATATGCATGTGTCCCCCCGGCTTCACTTTGCCCTTTTCTTTTCCAACAGGTTACAACACACCTTGCTCTTCACTCTCCATATTACAGACATTCTCCAAAGTATATTCTTTGCCCTTCCCACAACAATCACATTTTTTTTTCCCTGCAGTAAAGACACGTAATCTGTTGAAACTGGGGCAAGCAATCCCGTCTCCTGACAAGGCATGTGAACCCCATTTGCATGACATGTACCAGTCGGTACAAATCTCTGCTGCTTTCATTCGAGTCCCAAACCTTGCATTTATTTAGCTTGCTCTTCAGCTCGTGGAGGCTGGAAAACAGCTGGGGAAAGCTGCACATGGGCATGCACGAGCCACAGAAAATTAAGATGCGCCAAGTTTGGCGTCCCTAATTGTTGCTAACTTCCCATTCCTCTGACTGATCTAATCCTCTAATTGTTCCTGGGTAAGCAGATACCGCCATATGAAGAGGTGGCACAGAAATACACTGCGTTACCTCAGCGATGACAGAACACAGAGATTCGCACGCTTGTCTGTGGAGACGGTGCCTGGGTGAGGGGTGCTGGCTCTGCTCCTTCCCAAAGGCTAACCAGTCCACTTGAAAGTCAACTAATGCATATATGTATTAATATGCATGTATGCATTAAATATTTAGGATTTCATAGATATTAAAGGATATCCATATATTTCAGGTTTTCCTAATAACTTATCCCTGGGAGTTCTTGCCACAGAGGGTTTTTTTGCAGCCACAGAAGACAGGTGGTACAGGTGGAAAGACAACTGCCATCAAGATGTGGTCCCCAGCGTGGATACATCTGAAGAAGCACGGATCTTTAACTTCCAATGCCTGACATACAAAATGCTCAAGGCAAACCACCACTCTTGACTGAAGGACACAGCATGGGAGCACTTTTTGTTTAACAGAAAAAAACTAGTCAACTACCTTTAAAAAACAGCACCCAGAACTGAGCAATTCTGTGATGAAAGCACACATCTACCCCATTTCACTGGAGAACCAAGGGTGCTGGACTAGTTTTCATTTTTATACTGTACAAAGACTGAAAGATAATTGAGCATTTGTAATTCTACAACTAACCCAACGAAATATCAGTTGTCATATTTTGAACACGAGTGTCCTTGGTTAATAACCCTTAAAGTGTTTACAGTTAAGGTACAGAGAGCAGCTGTAAGATGAGAAGAGGGGCAGAAATTGGTCTCCCTTCTGTCCAGATGCATGCCATTTGGTGCACAGTTAGACAGGCAGTGGAAAAAGCACTCCGTTGGGAGGCTCAGCCTTTAATCAACACCACAGCTGTGACCTTTGACAAGTCCCCTCCTGTGCCTTGGCTCCTCCACGTGAGAAAGAGGAGTGAAAACTACCTCTGAAGCTACATTTTGGACCTACAGAAAACAGCTCCCAAAGGGTCAGTGCAACCTGCCTCAGGATGAACCCTTCTCTCTCTGGGCCCTTTGCAAGAACAGCATTTCTGAATGAACTGTAAATTCAGTGACTATGAACTGGTCTGGTTCCTCAGACTGACAGACTAGCTGGTTAAAGGCACTTGAAGATAAAAACAGGTTACTGATTAAACAACGCAGTCACTCCAGGTAAAAGAAGCCAGGAGCCGCGGTGAAACTTATTTGAATTCATCTCCCAGCATGTTAATAAACAATTGCCTATTTATAGTACGCTCTGAAAGGGACTGCAACACTCCTCTTGCCAAAGACGCACTTCAGAGAGACTGTTTATCCCAAACAGTCCCAGTGCTGGAAGGGTGTCCTCCCAAACATGTCTGGCTGCGAACATCCGTCCAGCTCTTGTGGAGCAAGCTGCATACCCTGAATTCAGAGCCACGACTCAAAGCCAGTGTGGACCAGCGTCTCGTGTTGTGAAGGACAAATCCCCGTATTGTCCCCAGATGAAAGGACAGTTTCAGGGACTGCCAGAAAACTGAACTGACCTGCCAACATGATAGAGTCTGTCTGGCAGAGGGGCCTGATTTACCTTTATTTAATTTTGGAGCATGACTGCAGCTCCAAGGTTCAGATCATTCATCCACGCACTGCAGGGCCCTCCCTGGAGAGACAGGGAGGGAAAGACTATCAGACAGCACTGCAGTACTATCCATCCCTCTAAAGATGAAATTGTTTCAGGACTACCAACCCCTCCACCCTTTATCTGGGTGCTTGCATAGTGGTGACCTCAAACAGCACCGACAAGGCACTGAGGACACAACTACGCACGAGTTTTTCAGCAAACATCTTGGCCAAGTGATGGCTGAGCTTCTGACTTAACTGTACTGTTAGGTGATGCATTTATCCCCCTGCTTTACTTCCAGGCATTTATAACTTCATGAAAGAGGGCTTTTACCAAAGGGTCCCAAAACACTGGGTTTTCTTCTTGTTTTGGGGGTTTTAATACATCACCCCTACTTGGAGCTATATCCTTGGTTATGATTTGGTGTCTCTGGAAGACTTACCTAATAGTTTGATTATTTTTAGGTATTTGACAGTCACGTGGCCCTTTACTGTATACTACACGGAGACCACAGAACATGTGAGCGCAAGTACCTGAACTCTTCAAATATCCAAGCAACTATCTATTTCATTTCCAACAAAGCCCCTCACACTGGACTGACTTATATCCATGCATTTGTTGTATATATGCAAACAGGCTATTAAAAAAGCCAGGAAAATCAAGTTGCAAAATAACTGTCACCTCTGAGGTTTTTTTAATACGCAAAAAATGCTGCGGCTTTCCTAGCAGTGCCAATTACCCCACCACATCCACAACGAACACCACTTCCAGCAAATGCAAAAAGTGCCCACGGACAGGTCCCAGTGACAGCTGCGGGGGGGGCGGGAGGGGAAACGGACTGACTGTAAAGGGATTTCCTGAATGGAAAGTCTTATTCTTAAAAGTTGCTGTAAGAGCATTTAGTGAATTTGATATGTTTTTCAGGGCGCAGACGGATGTACCTGCTGGAAGCACCTCGCGTACCTGCGGCGTGAGGATGACCATGACCCACAGCGGCACAAGCAACTAGCACACGACGACGCCACGGCTGGAACAGGCAGGCTTCTCTCTGCACCAGTTTCCAACCTACCTCACACAACCAGGGACGCTGCCACATAAGGTTTAATTTTCCCTGCTTAATTAATTAACCCTTCCAAGCGCCTGCTCGAGCTATCTAGCCAGAGCAGAAATCACCCACGAGTCAGGCAAGAACAGAAGTCACCTCCTGCTAGCTCATGGTTTGGTTTCTTTACCAAATGCAAAATAAACAGGTACTGACATCTGCGTGGGGAACTCGGCGCCCTTCGAACCCAGCCCCGCCGAGGAGGGCTCGTAAAAGCCTAAAAAGTGCCACTTAATGGGTCAGATCCCTGGTCTGTCTTGCTCCAGCAAAGGGCAGAAAGCAGCTGCTCCAAGGGGGAGTGAAAGCGGGGTTTCCCCCCCTTGTTCCTTTGCACCCTGAAGGTCCAGGGCGAGCACAGAGCCCCTCGACGCCCCTTTTCTCCAAAGACCCGAGCTAAATTAATAGGAAAAAGAACTATTTCCCCCGGTGCGGGGGCGGGGACCCCGGTACCTTCGCGGCAGCGGCGGCGCCAGATGGTGTCGGTGCGCAGGAGGCGGCGGAAGGCGCCGCACACCTGGGCCAGGCGTGGCAGGTCGGGGCCCGGCAGGTAGCCGAAGATGTGCACCAGCAGCTCGGGGGGCAGCTCCAGCAGCGAGCGCGCGGGCCCGGGCCTGGGGCCGGGGCCGA
>NW_017728998.1:4610253-4612263 GCF_001723915.1 Gavialis gangeticus | reverse complement strand
CGGCCGCCCAGCCGCCGGACCCGCCCCGACCCGCCAATGGCTGCTCGCCACCTCAGCGCGCAGCGGGTCACGCAGCCACGCCCCTTCCTCCCGATGTGTGTAGCCCTCCCCCTCAGGATTCACCCAGGGCCCAGCGCCGCCTAGGGAAAAAAAAATAAAATATTGTTCCTGCCCCGTGTGAGGATCGAACTCACGACCTTCAGATTATGAGACTGACGCGCTACCTACTGCGCTAACGAGGCGGCTTGAAGCGACAGTTTCCCTGCCCACCTTTGGTGTCTGTGCCTGGCCGGCATTATTCCCCTCATCAGCATTCTGAGAATATGCATAAAATATAATAAAGTAAAACAAAATAAAATAAAAAGTATCCTTCGGGAATACAAATATAACAAAATAAAACGAAACAAATAAATAAAACAAAACAAAATAAGTTATCCTTTTGGAACATAAATAACACTAAATAAATGAAACAAAATAAATAAATGAAGTAAAATAAAAGATATCATTAGAACCTTAGGTTCCAAAATAAAACAGAAGGTATCCTTTTGGAACAAGAGTTCTAGTTCTTTCTATGTCTTCTTGTCTCACTCCTGTTTTAACTGTATTTTGTTTAATTGGGAGAGTGAACTGCTGGCTGGCATGGCAGAGACCTCTCTGCCCCATCCTCCTTGAGTGCAACTCCAATCCCGTCCCGTCTCCTGCTCTGCTTTCTGCTTCCTATCTGCCCCTGCGCTGTCAGCCACCCAGGGCTGGACACAGGCATGAGCAAACTGGGCGGCTGCCTGGGGACAGGACAGAAATTGGGCCAACAATGGTCATTTAAATTATTATTATTATTATTACTGCCAGCAAAGTGGGGCCCAATACTAAACGTTCGCCCGGGGCCACCAGGAGTCTAGGTACGGTGCTGCTGCCACCTGCCCCATCTGCACCGAGGCTGCCCCAGGATGCTTGTGACGCGTGGTGCCCATGCCACAGGTTGGCCTCCGCCATCTGAGTCCCTCGATGTCAGTGGGAGGTCAGTGGGGACAGGGTTTCACTCCAGCCCAGGACAAGGCTGGAGACAGACATGGGTGAACTGGGTGGCCACCCAGGGCCTGGACAGTCCAAAAATGGCAATTTTTAATTATTATTATTAGTATCTCTGCTGAAGTGGGCCTTGATACTAAAAGTTTGCCCAGGAGTGTAGCTACAGTGCTGGTCCCTGTCTGAGGTGAGCAGACGCTCTTCATGAGAAGATACCCCAGTGGTAATATTCTGGACTATTACATTCCTCCGCCAAGTTTAAAAGGAGCAGAAGAACGTCCCTGTGAAATGAGGTCGATGCTTTCAAAGCTAACCACTGATTTTGGGTGTCCGGGCTCAAAGCTCCTGGGCTTGGTTCTCTGCCAAGCCAAGCCCCCGTGGCTCCAATTTAAACCCATGGATGCTCAGAGCTTCTCAAAATCCGGCTCAAGATGGCTTGAAACTGGGCACTTGGACACTGAGTCACCCCAAACCAGCAGAAACCTGGTTGCACACAAGGTGTGAGGTGGGATCGGGGGAGTAAGAGGACTGGCTTCTCCCTGCACCAAGACACATGGCCACCCCAGGTCACTGTGCTATCCACCGGGCGTGCAGAAAGATGGGAATCCGGAGGATCTTGTAGCGCTAGGCCATTGGCAGTTGTTGGGCTGTTGGATGAAGCAGCAAAGGGCTCAGATGCTGAGGACTCAGCAGGGAATAAAACAAAACAAGCCCCTTGTTGCATCGCTCAAGGCAGGAACTCTGCAGCAAATTAATCCATTCATCTCCTTTGGTTTTGCCTCTATTTTTACTCTCTCTCCAGCATACTCTGGCCTTGTTTCATCTGCCCAGAGCCGTCAGATTCTCCCCCAAGTCATTTCTCTACCTCTCATATCATCGCAACCACTCTGCCCACCCCTCTGGCTACAAGGATGTATCTATCTTCTCTATGGCATGGAGTTACTGCCTCCTCTCAACCCTCATGTGACTGGGGGGGGGGGGGTT
>NW_017728998.1:4605906-4609478 GCF_001723915.1 Gavialis gangeticus | reverse complement strand
CCCACCTCCCCTTCCCATAGTTTTATCTGCTGAAACAACTATCAGCGAATCAAACCAATAGGAAGCAGGCTGGTTCAGGTCAAACCAGTAGCAGACAGGTTGGTCTAGGTCAAACTGGCAGGGGCAAGCTGGTCCAAGTCAAATCACTAGGAGGCAGGTTGGTCCAATGCAAACCAGTAGGGGCAGGTTAATTCAAGTCAAACCAGTAGGGGCATAGGTTGGTCCAAGTCAAACCGGTAGCAGGCAGGTTGGTCTAGGTCAAACCAGTAGGGGGCAGGTTGGTCCAATGCAAACCAGTAGGGGCAGGTTAATCCAAGTCAAACTGGTAGCAGGCAGGTTGGTCTAGGTCAAACCAGTAGGGGGCAGGTTGGTCCAAGTCAAACCAGTAGGGGCAAGTTGGTCCAAGTCAAACCAGTAGGGGCATAGGTTGGTCCAGGTCAAACTGGTAGGGGCGAGTTGGTCCAGGTCGAACCAGTAGGAGGCAGTTTGGTCCAAGTCAAACCAGTAGCAGGGCAGGTTGGTCCAAGGCAAAGCAGTAGGAGGCAGGTTGGTTCATCATGGCATCAAGCCATTTCGGAGCTAATGCTGGAGATGAAGTAGAGGAAATGACTCACTGATGCAAAGGTGTGTTGTCCATCCTCTGTCTGCGTGACAAGGGACTGGAATCTAGGAATACTCACACCAGCTCAGCCAGTGATGCACGGCAGACCTAACACAAAGCCCATGGGAGTCGATGGCTTTTATGGTCACCCCTACATTTCCTTGGATCAGTCATTTAGCCTCTTGACCTGCATAAAGTACAAGGATGATGTGTGGGAAGAGGCTTCAACTAAAGATATAATATGCTCTGTCAGTGCTAAGAGTCTTACATGGATGCCAAAGAGGTTTGAAGCATCCAGTCTCTCATCACGTAAGATAGGAGTAACCCCCTGTCAAATCACTCCAAGATCCAGAACGCAGCTTGATGGGGCTTCTCGTGTTGTCTGCTTAGAAGCAGGCAACTCAAACGGGTGGTACTGATGCTGCCAAAAGGCAGAGAGAGAGTTTGGAGGATGGGCCAGGAAAAGCTAGGTAGTGGAAACAGTTGGGGACAGAGAGACGGGGATCAGGCCCTTTATATTGAATTCTCATTCAGCATCTCCTCTGGGGATGCAACTTTTCTGGGGTCATATTATAAAACTGCGGTGTTCTCTACTATGCTACTGAGGCCCACTACCTGAAAGCAATCAGCCTTAGTTTTGCTGGTAAGGGTGAGAATAAATAGTAAGTATTATTCTCCTACATTGCTTATGTGCTTTCTCGTATTAGCAAACATCCAAATACCCTTCATTGCAAAAAATACTACAATCCTCCTTAGTAATTGCCCTGACTCTTCAGCATTGCTATTCAAGATGACAAACCTGGAGCCTGGAGTCAGTAGCCAAATGCTTCCGATAGATATACTGAAAATGGAGAGACTTTTCCATTTCTCTCCTGCAGTTAAGGACCCAATATAGCTTCCACTGAAGTCAATTAAAGTCTTTTCACTGACCCAAAAGTGTTTGGATTAAGCCCAAACATGGTGTCCTTATCTCCTGCAACTGTTTATCCCTTACCAGGCTCTGAGAAAAGCTATGCTAATGGATGGCGTATCTAGCCAATTATAACCTAAACAGCTATGACAGAATTATTTATCTTCTACTTGGCAAGAGGAAGAGGACTGTTGCAAGCCAGGCAGAGACAGATGAACCAATCTTTGTAAGCCTTGCTCTCTACCCTGAGCATAACAACATGTTCTGTGGTGTAAGCCTGCAGTGCAATTTTTGCTTTGTAATAAGTGTCCTTTGAGGAGAGATTATTTAGAGAACAGCCATTTAGGGCTTCTTATTCCAGGGTAGGAGTACATTGTCAAGGACTGTACAGTTCCACCCCTTTTTATTTCCATTCCAGATATTCCTTGTCTCCTTTTTGACTCTAGGAGGGAGCTTTTCTCCTTGTGATTTTAGTAATTCCCACCTTCTACCATCCTATCTGGGATCTGACTTCATCACATACTGCAGGATCAGCTGCCTGGTATGCTAACAGGAGACCTTCGAGGAAAGTCCAAGGTGCTGCAAAATATACTGTGGATGACTCAGGATGTAGCTGGTTTCTCTTTACGTCAGTGCTGAAACCCATGCCAGAACATGGTGTAAAGGGGTGCTGTACTCAACAGAGGTCTAATGAGACCTAAGACTGATTGATCACCTGTGGTCCTGGTGACTTGCAATCATTAAAGACTCTGTGGTAATTTAGCAGTCAAAAAGGTTATTCTCGGTGTCTTGGACAGGTTCCAGCCTGGGTAATTATTTTCTGACAGTCCAAGTCCTCTGGCAGGCGCAGTTCAGAGAAGGAGCATCATCCAGTGGTTAGATCATGAGATAGGGAGTCAGGTGCTCTGAGTTTTATTACTATAACTGGCTCTGCTGCTGAGTAACAGTTGTGTAATCTTGGGCAAGTGGTTAAAGCTCCCCGTGTTTCAGTCTGTAAAATGAGGAGGATGTTTACCGAAATCACAGGCACTCTTGAGACTTTAATTAATATTTGTAAAGCCCACAGATATCCTCACATTCAGTGTATGCTAAAAACAGTTGAAAATATTTATTATATCACTCATTATTATGCCATCAAATACACAGTATACAAAGTACAGTCCTTGCAAAGAGACTGTGGATCTTTTGTCAGGAAAGGTGCTATAGACATTTAAATTATTGATGCCCTCCATCAAATGACCTGCCATGTGTCCACCAAAAGAAAACAACACCTTTCTCTCCAAGAATGGTATTGAAGCCAAGAAATCTCCACAAACACCATCATCACTAGCTGTGTTCATTAATATGCAAGGTATGAGCAGTGTGTGTCCCCCTACCACTTGCTGAAAAGGCAGTAAGGAGAAGTGCAAAACATTTGTTTTTGTTACATTCCTCACAAAAGGACTTCCCTTTTATTATGCTGTTGATTTGCTTCATTCTTTAATGGATAAATGCTGACGCAGCAGTACCAGGTAGTGTTTTCCAAGATGTTCCAACTCTAGAAAATTTTCTTCATGGGACTACAGCAATTTGGAAGCAACTACAGGAACTAAAACAGCGTTTCTCAAGCCATGGGTCGCAACCCAAAACTTGTGCGCAAGAATGTATGAAAGGATCATGAACAAACTTTAAAAATGGATTCTCCTTTAAAGTAGAAAAATGTGGGAACCTGGGGCTTTCCCCTTGCAAGCTGGCAAAGTTGCATTTTGCCAGGGGCTGCTTGGGGCCCTCGCTGCCCCACACGCTGGAGGCAAACAGGTCAGGAGCGCTGGGTGGAGACTAGCCATCGCTGATGATTACAAATGGGCCCTAGTACAAGAAAGGTTAGCAACCACTGATCTAAAATCCTCAGCAAAGCTGTTTCAGATGGTCACAACGGCTGGCTAATTCTCAGTTCTTTCCCACAACAACTTATATAACTTGGATAATGGCTGCACCCTTGTACTCAGTCCTTTCAAGACCAAAACTTCGTTGATTGATGCCACAGGTCTGATCAATAGAAAAAAATTAGACAATCTGGGT
>NW_017728998.1:4552691-4600906 GCF_001723915.1 Gavialis gangeticus | reverse complement strand
CCTAGTACAAGAAAGGTTAGCAACCACTGATCTAAAATCCTCAGCAAAGCTGTTTCAGATGGTCACAACGGCTGGCTAATTCTCAGTTCTTTCCCACAACAACTTATATAACTTGGATAATGGCTGCACCCTTGTACTCAGTCCTTTCAAGACCAAAACTTCGTTGATTGATGCCACAGGTCTGATCAATAGAAAAAAATTAGACAATCTGGGTGCACTCTGAGAACTTCTTTTGTTATCCTCCTTCCTCTGTTCGCAATCAAGTTAACTGAGCTTTTATTCTACATCTCTTTGGGGAAAAGGGTTGCAATTTGCCACAATTCTTCTGAATGAGGACACTGGTTAGACAACCAGCCCCACTATTGTGATCCTGATTATAGAGCAAGATTCTCACAATACAGATGCCTTTTCTTCCTTTTATGGAATTTTGCCTTTAAAGCTGCTTCACAATTTTCTCTCAATGCCTGTGTTGAATTAAATGCTGATGGTAAATGCTGACTGAACAATCCTGGGACTAAAGACCACTATTTGCTAGAAAAAGAGTGAAGCACTAACTACCGAGCAAATTTGTATGTCCAAGGAGAAGACCTTTAAAACATGTTTCTTATCAGAGACACTTGAGATGGATTGGTAACTCTGATTGTGCAAGTCATTCAACCTGCTGGTAATTAGCTGAGATGAGAACTGGATTGAGTCCTGGGAGGTGGGCCGAGTCCTTAGGTGAGTGCATTAAAAGACCTGTTTAGGTTAAAAGGAGTTAGCCACCACTGTTTCCCATTTAGGGCTTCCCAGCAGTAGATTGTAGGTAACTAGTTTTTAAACAGTGACTATAGCTTACATGCTAAGGATACTGAGTATGAAAAGGGCTTCTGTAGTGGCTAATGATGGTGAGCTAGTCTTAATTGAAAACATAGTAAACTGTCCTGGAGGCCGGCAGCCCAAAGCATGATGATAAGAGACTTGTGATGAGGGCTTTGTTTAGGAGGAAGGTTGCTCTTGGCTTGTATTGGAGCATGGGTGGTGTGAAAACAGGCTTGAGGAACGTAAAAACAGGTTTATTTTCTAGTAGTCAAAGCTGGCTTGGAAGGATGGGTGAAATTAGGAAGCTGCTAAGCGAAGGGATGAGGGGAGGGGAGAAAAAACTCTTTCTCTTGAAGGCCTTGAGTTGCTGCAGAAAAAAGCTGTTTATAGGGAACAGTAGAGTCAAATATCTACCGAGAGTCATGTGGAAGCTGTAGTCTGGGTTTAAAGAAGCCTGTTTCTCTTCATTAATGTGTGATAAGGAATCCCTAGGGGAAAGGTATAGACAGTCCTGACAGATGGCTGGCTAATTAATGGCAGGGGGAGGTGGTCATTCTTAGCTGTTCTAGACTCTTTAGCTCAAATTCTTTATTGCTCAAAGGGACCATGATGCAAAGCATGAGACCCAGTTTTCCCCAAGAGCAGTTTCTAAGAGACATTGGGGAAAGAATTCCTTTTATTAATGAGCCCTGCTATCCTACAACAGGCAAGTGAAGGTCTGTATTTTCCTATTTCAGTATTGTTTTTCTTTGCCTCTTTGCTTCCTGTAGCTTCTAAGGCTCTTGTTTTATGGACTCCGTATAGGAATCAAAGCTAATAGATAACGCTTCTGGTAGGCCTGCATGTTTCTGTGGACAGCAGCAGAATATTTAAGTCTTGGCACAGAATATTCTGAAAGTGGGGCTCTGTATCCCTGCACAGAGCTGACTTTTTAACAGCAAACACCTGCTTTAGGATCTAACAATAGCCAAATCTATGGTTTGTTCTATTTCAGTCTTCATGGCTATTGTAGCCTGTAGGATGGGGCACAAGCAGAAGAGTCAGAGCTGCTACTTATTCCCAGCACTGCAGCTGTCTAGATCTGTGACTTTTTTTTTTTTTGCCAATTCATCCTGCCTCTGTTTCCCTATCTGTTAAATGGGGACAATTATACCCTTGGGTATAAAGTTTTTTGTGAGGTATATTAAAAGTAGTCTGAGCAAGATCTTCAAAAGAGATCACCATTCAGCCTCCTAAATCAAGTCGTCAAATTTTCTAATCTGTTCTGCATTGCTGCTCTGAAGCCCGAGCTTGAAGGACAGTAACATCTGATAGATAATTTGTGGACAAAAGCACAAAATTCACTTTCTATTGTCTGTCTCTACTTCAAAACATCAGACAAATTTAAATAGTGAGGCTTTTTTAAGACAGTATCTAAGAAGGCTTTGTTTGGCTTGAAAATGGAGGCACTTCTGAAAGGCCTGACTTTGAGGTACCAACTCTCTCTCGTTAATTAATTTAAAATGAAATACTGTGTCCAGCCTGTTTTATAAACTAACTCAAACTTTGAGGTCCCTTTTAAAAAGGATTCCCCTCATCATTCATTGGATAAAGAGACCAAAGAACACATATGGTTTGTTTTTTGTCCCATAGTCTGTTTCTAATGCATCAATCCCCTTGCTGATAACCAGCCAACTTTGTTCCACCTCCAGTTTTTGGCTATTGGTAGCATGGAAGCATTCATAGACCTCCAGGCTATTTCCCTTAGCAGTCCTATTTGGAGTGATCTCATCTTATAATTGTATAGCTACCGGAAATACTTGGCCTTGAGTCATAAGGTGCCTGCTGAGCATTCACTGCAGAATGTGAATGTGGCATCTTTATAATTTGAAATCCTAGTTTCACCCTGAAAACTAACCATGAAACAAATAATCCCCAGTTCACCAGCCAGTTGGACTATATGGCTTCTTAATGCACTGAAACAGGCTCATCTTGCTAAGCACGTTGCTGATGCAGTTCCCTGTGCTCTGACTGGTTATGGAAGCAGCTCCAACTCATGCCCCATCAAGACTAGGTCTGTCCCTTGTTTAAAAAACAAACACAGTGCTAAGAACATGACTGTGAAGAAAGGAACGTAGGGATGGTTGGACCCGAGTCAAACTTCCTCCTGTGTAACAGCATCGGCTTGTACCATAAGGCAGGTTTAAAGAAGAAACAATCGAATATTTTCAATGCAGAGGCTGACTTTTGTTTTTCCTGTTTAAAAAAAAAAAATGTAGAGTTGGGTTGCAATTGAAATGATTTCATTGCACATCTAATGAGGTCTTGGTCAACTGATGTGATGTGGTGGCAGGCTTTGCAATGAAGATTTGTCTAGTTTGGGTTGCCTCACTGGATCTAAATAACATCACCTATGAATGTGGCATCTTGTAACTTGAATTCATAGCACAGATCTGTAATATATGATGTTTCATAGTTAGTTACAGTTTCCTGGAGTTGATTGCACCTGCAAAGTACTAATTCATAGAACTTTCTTATACTTAAATTACTGCCAGATGTTAGTTTCCTATCACTTATTTTCCCATCTCCTTGACAAACTAAGGTATTTTTTTTACATGCTGTAGTTTAATAGAAACAGGCAAAATATATAATAAGTACTCCATGGTTAATATTCAGGTTATTAAGAGTCAATCAATGATAAATTCCTATTCTTTAGTTTGTGGGATAAAAATTCCCTTAGAGCTAAAACCTTCTTGATTTGCTTCCAGCCTGAATGGGAATGTATTCTGGAAGATTAAGCAAAAATGCCCCAGCTGTTTTGCGGTGTTAGTGCAGGGGAGAAAATAAACACTCAGTTACAAACCAAGGAAAATGTCTCTTCCTCTGTGCAGCTTTGGTAGGTGCTGTTCCCCTTAAATAGCTGATAACTTGCAACTGAAAGCATACACATACCTAAAATTAAGGTGGTGCCTTGAGATGGTATAGGGACAAGTCCCAGCCAGCTAGGCCTGAATGTGGGTTTGCTGCTGAACTACTATGAAGAATGTAAGACCCCTATTTTCTCCAGCAGACCCTCATTGGTTTTTAATTAAACCAGTTCAAAAGCACCCTTTGCTCCCTTAGGCAGAACCACTAGCCAGATCTGGCTTAAAGCTTCAGCATTTTAGTATGAGATGTGATAAGTGGAGGAGCAGGTAGCTACAAGAAGACAGGAATGGGATGTGGAGCAAGTTCTTTAGCTGCATATATAGTTCTCTTCTAGACTGCAAAACAAACTGAAGTTATGTTGAGGTAATGTTGTATACAATAGCATTTATTTAATACACTTATTTAATAAATAAATAATAGTATTTTTTTTTTCCATGTTTGCAGTAGTGAAATGTGAATGACTGCATCTTAGCTGATGCATGGGGGAGAGCTGGGGGGTTGATCAGGAACATGTATTACTAGATGGAAGATTTTTAATCATTTTAAAGAGTTTTTTGTAACTGGGGGTTGTAATAGAGCCATATCATTTGGACATGGTTCAGAGGGGAACAAGTGGTACAAGAGGGAAGCAAGTAGTGCTAGTCTACACTAATGCTAGACTTGACTTGTAGACTTGACTATGCTGTAGTAGCACCATGATGCTGCAGTAGTACCATGATGATTAACAAGAAATATGGCATATTAATGTAGGCAGGTCTGAGTTTGGTTTTTTTTTTCTGTCAATACTGTGTAACTTAATTCTGTTCTAGGGGATCCAGTTCCAACACTTGTCGAACCCAATGTAGCGGGGCTCTGCCAGCGTAGATCCTGGGGGACAATATTACATGCAAGGGGCAGTGGTCAATGTGGGGAGCTTGTATACAGGGGGTGGGAGTATTTAGGGGTAACACGGTTGTGCTATTGTAGGGCGATGGGGTTGGAGTATGTCAATGGTTGGTAGGGTGCCAGTATGAAGGGAATGATGTGGGGGGAGGTATGGCCAACGGCGCCTCTGGAAAATCCTCCATGTGAAATGGGAAGACCGGTTCAGTGAGGATGCTGGTATTTGTGCAACCAGCGTTGGTGATCCTCAAGCACCAACTTCACCGGAGTGCTCTCCTTCCCCATTAGTTATGACCAAAGACTGCAGTGGCCAACAAGGACCCATTGAAGGTGTGTCACTCAAGAAAATGGCTGCTGACATCAAGAGCTGGCAGCCACCTGCCTCCAATGGCGCCGCCACCTCAACCCAGCGGCAGGACAGCCTGTTTCCAGGCAAAGCGTCTTGGAGATGACAGCACGGAGCAAGGAAAAGGAGGGGAATCCCAGCCAGCGGCCCGCTCCACTCCACGGGTGGCTCTGAAGCCCTCTCAGGCCCCGTGCGCGTGGTCGAGGCCGTCCCTGACGCACACGATGGCTGCCGTCTCTGAGGGGCCGGCCATTGTGGAGGACAGTCCAGTTGTCCTCTACGGACATGAAGGCATACGGTTTTGCATCACAGAGGACAACCGGACTGTCCCTCATGAGAAGGCGTTTGACGTGGCGCAGCTAGGAGCCTGGTACGCCGGTGTCTCGCGTGGCGTGGGGGTGGCCCCACAGAGGAGCCAAACCCGGGGGGAGGGCGTGGCCACACTCAAGATGGCGCCACGAAGTATGGGGCATGCGCACCCGCCACACGCAAGATGGCACTGGGGCGGCGCATGCGCAACCGCCACACCCAAGATGGTGCCGGGGGCGGGGCGGCCCCGCCCCTATGACGCAGGCGGGAGGCGGTGGAGCGGGCCCGGGAGCTGCAGACAGCGCTGAGCCGCCGCCACCGTCGCTATCGCCGCCAACGCCAGCGCCATGCCCTCCGAGAAGAGCTTCAAGCAGCGCCGCTCCTTTGGTGAGGGGCACCCCCCTTTATGGAAGTGGGGGGCACCCCCTTTTTAGAGAGAGGCGGCACCCCCTTCTGGAGGTGGGGGAGGGGCAGGAGCACCCTGCTTTTGGTGGGGGCACCCCGCCTTGTGGGGGGGGTCCCGTGGCGTCCCCCAGCCTCTGCCCCGCATGGGATTTCTCACTCCTCCCCTCAAACCCCCCGTTTGGTGGGGCCGGGCCCGTGGGGATGCATCAGGGAGCGGGGTTGATCCGCCCCAAGTGTCGGATCCTCCCTCCGCAAAGTCAAACGAAGCCGGCGAATCCGGTCTGTCGTTTCCTGGGGCTGTCTCCGCAATAGCATCACTCCACAACCACGAAAAAGGGTTGCCGCACCTCCCATGGGCAACCTCGGTCGTGGGTATTAAGTTCACGGCAGAGAGCAGCTGCAGCGAGCCCTGTCTCTGCACTCGTCCCGTCTCTGCAACGGGATGAAGCTGGCGTCCGTCGTCCGCGAGGAGGTTTCTCTCTCCTGTTTTGTGCTGCTCGGTCGATGCTTCCTGTGTGCAAATACATCCTTTTTCCCAGTTGAAAAGGAAGTTTAGTCGAAATAGTTTGCTTGGTTGTGTTGTTTTGTTTTTTCCCTGCACTGCCGCCCCTCCCAGCCTCAAATCTCTCTCCCCCAGTTCTGGTGACTTCAGTCATCGAGGATATCGCTCGCTGGAAATACTTCTCTGCCCTTGGAAGCCATAACGATAGGTGTTAAGAATTCATCCGTTTATAGGAAATTTAGAAAGTCATGTGGGCATCTAGGATGGCGAGCTGACGGGAACAGTATAAAGGCCTTCAAGAGGTCTGGGGGAAAATCGTCAATGGAAAGCCTGTTCATTATGACCCTCTGTTTTTGTTTTTGCTTCATCCTTGCTCGGGTGAGACTAATTGTGTTTGAGGGTCTTGTGTCGGATGTGCTGCGGGTCCTTTTTAGGCATGTGAAAGCTTTTGTGTGGCTGGTAACGTGTGAGCTCTTGGCACGGACCGGAGAGGAGGACGAGACGCTGCCTTGAACAGCAGGCTAGCGGCACCTTTGTGTACGAGTAACGGGTTCGGACTGATGGGTGCCGATAGTGGCTTTTTTCCTGTTCCTGATCAGTTCAATAAATGCGGCTTCCACGTCGTGCTGCAGTACTAAATCTCCCTCCTGGGGAAGGTGCTTGGAGATGAAGACAGCCCAGCATGCGTCAACCAGGAAACGAATTTTAGGCTTCTGGAGCCAGCTATACCTGGCGTAAGCAGGTTGAACTGATTTCCAGGCAGCTGCATCTGTTCACACCGG
Organism: Gavialis gangeticus; assembly: GCF_001723915.1. Lineage (NCBI taxonomy): Eukaryota > Metazoa > Chordata > Crocodylia > Gavialidae > Gavialis > Gavialis gangeticus. The sequence goes on along the minus strand of NW_017728998.1, from coordinate 4,593,972 downwards.
TCTGACTGCACTGTGCCAAAGCAGAGTTATGTTGGTGCCATTAAGACTTCCCTTTGAAAGGAAAATGGGACTTTGTCTTGCTAACTGCTTAGGGCAAAGGCTGTAAAGGAAGCTTCCGGCAGCAGCATCGGTGTTTGGGAGCGTGCAGAGTTCAATCAAAACAGAAAAAAACTGTACCTGTGTAACACTAGACTGCTGGGTGTAAGCTGAGCCTGGCCTGTTTTGGTTAGCCCTCGCTCCCACGCAGGTCTAGCCAATGACTTCCTCTTCGGGCACGTGGTGTCATACCTAAACAAATAGGCAGGTGGAGATGAGAATTTGATGTGACGCAGCAAATCTGCATGAGTTGATGTTGCCTGCTCAGCAGACAGGCGATGGGACTGTGTCTGCTAACCTCTTGCAGTTGCCTTGCTGATTGAAGAACACTTCTGTCCCTCCCAGGAGAGTTTGGGTTTCTTACTGCTTTGATGGACTTCTCTTTCCCATTTTTTACTAATGTTTTTCATTCTGCTGTTTCAACAGGAAGATGCCTGGCAAGGCAGTCAAAGCCGAATAAACATGCATACTTTTATATTGCAGGAAAAAAGCCATCTAGTATGTATCTGGGCATTTTAAATAAACAGTGTTTTTTCTTTTTCCCTTCTGCAGAGCAAAGAGTAGAAGATGTACGACTGATTCGAGATCAGCACCCAACAAAAATACCAGTAAGTACAGCTGTTGTCGCTTAACTTCTAGGCCTCGCTTCCATCCCACAGTGAGAGAGCAAGCGAGCCAGGAATGAATCAGCTGGGTCTTCAGGACTGAGGGTTGTCCTTTTAGGGTGACTTGGATCTGTGGAGTCTGAGACTTGTTTCCCAAGCCCAGGGGCTGGAAGGTGGCAGCTCCTCCCTGGATGCAACATGGGCTGCTGGGGTATGACCATGTTGCTGTGTGCGACTTCTAGCAAAACTGCACCTCCAAGGATCCAGTGCCAGCCCAAAGTCTTGCTTTTCAGAGCTCAAACTAAAATGAGTCTCATGGCCTTGATAGAGGGGTATGAGGATGCTTCCACGGGGAGCAGGACCTGGAAGGATAAGCACTCATTCGTGCTTTGGTTTGAGTTCTGTGTAAGGACCTGCGCTGAGGAAATGTACCTAAGAGAAGACATGTGTGAAGCCTGTGGAAGTGCCACTACCCTGCTGGATTGTTAGCTACCCTGTTTGGGTTGGGTTACACAAGGGGTTGACACCTGTTGTCAGCTCCAGTCCTTTCAACCTCTCCTGTCTGATTTGCTGTTTAGTCAGGGCCACCCTGCTTGTCTGAACTATCCTCTGTCTTCAGGTTTTGCCCCCTGCCACCTCTGCCATGCTGGTTGTTGTAGCGGTGGTGGGGCCATTGCTGCATTTACAGCTGCCTTGTCCTCTGGACTTCCCCAGGGGCAGGTTGCCTGGGGCTTGCTGATGCTGCCAGTGACTGGTGAATTAGGAGTCCCTGTTCTTGCCACGGTTGCTGCAGTCTGAGCTTATCTCTGCAAATGCAAGGATAAAACAAAGCTTGAAATCCAAAGGAAATTTTCTAGAGGGAGCAATGCCATGCTGCTAATAAGGCTGTGCTTAATTGGTTGGTCTCTGCATGACAGTTGCCTGCCTCCCTTATTTCCCATGGGTTGTGCCTGCTTTATGGCCTCCTACTGAGGGGTGGGAGGTGCCTTGCTGCTTTGCAGACAGAAGCAATAATGTGATCAAAAAACTCAGTGCTGGAAGCTGATTATCATCAGTGAAAGCCACTGCAAGTGGTTCTTGCCTAAGTTATGAGAAAGCTCATTGCCAAAGCTGGGGTTGCACTCTCCACTCAAAAGGAAAATGGAAACTGAACGTGCCTGAGCTGGCCCTCAGCCACATTAACTTCCCTCTGACCAAAAGAATGTTGTTCTTTCCCATTTGGGCAAGGTCCCTTTTGCAACAGCTTTTTTAGCCAGATCCATGTTTAAGCTGGCTCTAGAGGAGACAATGCTGTATAGACAGTGGTATATGTCCAATATTGGAACCGTGCTGTAAAACTGTACTGATGGTGAGTCTAAAATCCCTGCTTGTCTCTTCATTTTGTCCAATACATCTTTTGACCAGAGGTGTGTGCACATGCAGCTGAGCCCCGGAGGAGCTGCCACACCTAAAACAAAGCAAGATTGCAAGTGGTTATAACCGCTCGGAGTCTGGCCTTTGCTCTTCTTACATGCTTTTAAACTGAAAGTGATGCAAGGGTGGGAATCCCCTTGGAGCTGCTTGCACCTGCTTCCAGTGCATCATTGAAACTGAATTTTTCTTTTTTCCAGGTCATTATTGAAAGGTACAAAGGGGAGAAGCAGCTTCCAGTTCTGGATAAAACCAAGTTCCTGGTACCGGATCATGTTAACATGAGTGAGCTGATCAAGATCATCAGGTAGTATGTTAACATGTGCCAGATCCAAATTGCAGTCTCGTTCACTAGTTTGCTAGTGGGTGAATGTGCTGGGTGACCCTTTAAACCAGGGCTCTCCAACTTCTAAGTGGCCCTATCCTCCCTGCTTCCAGATCATATGTTGTTCCATGTGGTGGACACCCTAGGCATTTATAGGCATGCTCTGGGAAGCAGGGGTGGGGCACTTTAATTAGCACAGCTCTACACCATGTGTACACCACCGCCTTTCTGTACGTACCAAAACCCTGCCATGGTGCAGGAACATCCCCTGAGCTCGCATATGGATGTTATGTAGAATAGGCCTTTTGTTCCCTGTGTGCCTAAAACTTCAGCTCAAGTTGGGTACAAGCTAGCTGCTGTGTAGGGCAGAAGCCAGGCTGCCTTAAATTTGTACCTCTGCAGAAACATAGTAATGATGCAGTTTCCATCATGTCCCCCTACCCACCCCAGCCAGTGGGTGAGGGGATTGCTCCACTCCAAAACCCAAGGTCTCAAGAAAATAAACATGTGCTTTCCTCCCTGTCTTCCTACTTGAGGTCTTGCAACAAAGCCACCATCCCCCTGCAGAAGATGATTTGGTGCTTACAGGGTCAGAGGCAGGGCCCATCCTGTCAGGGCTGCCCAAGAAAATAAGCTGCTACTCCAAGCACTTGGCTTCTCAGGCATGTGTAAACCATGTAAAAAGTCATGGCTTTGTCCTTCACGCTGTTGTCTGTCTGGCTTTTCCTCTCCCCCGTTTGGGGCATGTGCAGATAGAGCCTGTTCTAACCTCAGGCTTCCAGTTCTAACTCCACAGAAATGGCTTGCCTTTCCTGGGATTCTTACACCCTAGATTAAGAGTGTTAAAGAAAATTATTCCTCATGGAGGCTTGCAGTGCATCCTGCCTCGGGGAGCCTTTCTTACCTCCTGCTGGAGCCCCCGCGATTGGCATCTGTAATGCATCTCTCTTTTCTGTAACAGACGGCGCTTGCAGCTGAACTCGAACCAAGCTTTCTTCCTGCTGGTGAACGGACACAGCATGGTGAGCGTCTCGACGCCCATCTCGGAGGTGTACGAGAGTGAAAAGGATGAGGATGGATTCCTTTACATGGTCTATGCCTCTCAGGAAACCTTTGGAGTGAACTTGGCTGTGTAAGGCTTCTAGCCTAGGATTTTGGTTTGACCCTCATGCCCCAGAAAAATGAAAGGGATGTCACTCTGCCCTCAGTACCATAGTGTAGTCTTGCTTTAGCAGGTGTTCTCATCTTGCCTTGCCTTGTTTGTGGATATTAAAGAGATGAGTGCCAGTACAGACAGGCAGACCCTGCTTTGAAAACCTGCTGTAATATTTAACACAGGCACACTTAAGTTTCTGGACTCTAAATGGAACCATACCTTGCATATGTAAATAACCAATAAAAGGGACACTCAGCTGGCCTTTGTAATAAAGGAATTGGCACCTTTTCATGTAGTGAACCCATGTGTTTCAGTGTGACATCTTTGTGGCAAATCCCTCTACAATTCCTTTTAAAAAAAAAAAAAAAAAATTCCAGCTTGTCAAGGAAAGGGTTTGTTGTTTTGGGGTTTTTTTGTTCTACTGGAGAGCAAAAACAGGGACTATCCTAAACTTCTGGGTCAAGCTATGGAATCACTCTGCTTTGGTGTTTACAGTATGTTGCAGCACGTGGTGGGGAGGGAAATTTATCATCTTTCTTGGTACCACCACTGTATAAGGAGGTGCCAGATAGTTAAGTATTCCCATCAAACACCCCAGCTTTCCTCTAGTTTTAGGAAGTGCATATGTTAAGGTTCTTAGGCTAATAGCAGTGAAGGCTGGGGACTTCTCTCAGCACTTTGTATGTTCACTGAAATACTGCTCAGTAGCATCTTGTTTTCCTTCTAACCTGTAGGGGGTCTCTCTTCTCCCCTCCACAACCTGGAAAATAGCAGGTGGGCAGGGTTGGTTCAAAGAAATGACTTCAGTAGACAAGACTGTGAGGATAGATGCAACCAGTTGCAAAGCAGGCTAATACAATCGGAAAAACAAATAGTACCCTATAATGTTGAGTCTTTGGAGTTCCGCCTGGTCTGCCCTCCACTCTCGCTCCATCTTTGCAGCTGTGTGGTTACCTATAAGCTCTATGGTGCATCCAGGCCTTCTCGTGTGTCTTAACACCCATCCACACTGGATTCAGATCTGCTGCTGGAAATACGAATCCAAACTGCCTACAACTGTCTATCACTTGTGCATGTTATAAGTGAGGGGGTAGGGGAAAGTGATCTGTTTTAAAAGCATTTCACATTAGGAGCAAATGGTCATCCCATCATTGAAGTTTCTCGCCACTTGCATGTGGCTGAAAAATCTTGGCATTGCTGTTGTCACTATAAATAGGGGCTCATCCTGTGGAGAAGGAATGTCTCAAGTAGGATCACTGTCCTTCCTCTAGAGTTGATGTTGTAAAGTGGAGTGTAACAGACTGAATAAGAGTTATCCTTATATGACACATCCATGAACTAATTGCATCTGTTACTGAACATTAACTTGCTATAATTGGGGGCGGGTGGGAAAGAAGCAATACTACTGCATCTTGGCACTCTAGATCAATAAGGTGTACGGTTTGACACCTTTTTGCATGCATCTCGTTCAGTGCTTATTTCTAACTTTTTTCATTTTTTTTAAATGTTTGTTGTGTTTTTACTTCAGCGTAAACTCTTCAGTGCAGCTTGTCCTATGTTTTTATAGTTTGGTTTATGTAAAATCATGGTTTCACTGAGACTGACAGCCATTCTTGTAACTACTGTGTTCGATGACTGAGATTCCTGTACAAATGTTGCTTTTTTTAAAATTAATACAGTGCTGAAATGGATGGATTACATCCCAACTTAATTGCAGCTTGAGTGGTTATTTATAGACTTCCTTGCCTTAAACATCCATTAGCAGAAGGGGAGACAGTAGTGACAAATGCCACCTGTTTCAGTGCATGGCTGAATGATGTCTGTATGGCAGGTCCCAGTTCAGACAAATAATCTCTAGTGACGCTCAGGACACTGAATAGTGTGGAAATGAGTGCTGAGTGGAACATCCAGGCACAAACCTAAGAGGAGTGTTAGCTGGAAATAAGGGAGGTATGTGGCCATCCTAAACCAGCCCTACTGCTGTTTTAAAGTGGGGAAGGATGTATTGTGTAATTGTAATAAAGGGATAATAATTAGCTACCCAAGGGGACTTGTCTGCTAGTAAATGGTTTCTAGGGGGAACACATACTTCCTAGCCCACAGCTTTTCAATCAAGACCTTCCTGTCACTCAAGAATCTCCAGCTGGCTTTCTGTTCAAAGCTGAAATCTAAATTGCTGGAGTTTAGTTGGAGAAACAGAATGGTTTAAAAGCATGATGGGTTTAAGTGCTATTAAGCCATCTTCACTGAGCAGTCCACAATGATCCAGATGAGACTGACTAGTATGGTACTAAAACAGCAGTGTGGATAGCAGAATTCAGACCTGCAGCAATTTAAAACTGCAGCCTTTCAAAGGAACATCTCTGGCAGGAAATCACTCGGTGGCTTCTGTATACATTACCGTAAGAACACAGTGCAACAGAACTGGGATTTAAAGTGGCTGCCCTCAAATTCTGAAGATGTGCTTAGTAATTCCTGGTCTTTGGCCATTGGAGACCAGCATTGTAATCCTGCCTGCATCCTGGGACAGTCGCAGCCAATACTCGCCACAGAATCGCTGGTGACTAGGACAACAGGCAGCCTGCTGCACAAAGACCCACATTATCAAGGGCTCAGCATAATCTGCAGGACAGCCTTGAATGCCCTTGACTCAGCCACAGTGGTTCTAGAGAACAGCAACTGCAGATAGATGTGGTGACAGCCCTCAGCCAGTGACTTGGATTAGAGAGAACTTTACCTGTTAAGAAAGGTGCACCTCCACCCTGCCTTTTACCTGTACGGTTTATTTCTGGTACTTACCTGCTCGAGTTGGAGAAGCCTAAAAGAATAAAGAAATGCTGCTTAAGCACTGTTTAACTTTTTATTTTCCATACATTAAATTTACTCAGATAAAAACATTCTAAAAATGTACAATTTTACCTTTAACAAAGTATAATAAAACATAAAAATCCCAATACCAGAATACTTGACATTTACAGTTCAAAATCAAATTAGCTGATATTAAATATTTACAAAACTATTTAAAATATTTATAAAGTTACATGCACAATTTGTAATACTAGAATTGACTGAAGTAAAAGAAATGGCTCAAATGGGAGTAGGAGTTTCCTTCAGTCCTAATGGAAAGTTACCTCCAAAAGAAGCTGTTAATCTGCACTTCAAAACACACAGGATTTTGCTGTTTCAGTACCAAAACATTTCTCACCTACCTAAGAATTTAACAGAGACAACAAGTAGTCCCAAGGGTTTGTTATGACACAGATAAAGTCATTTGGATATTGGTAGCCACCTCCTCTAGTACTGATGTAGTAACATTTACCTTTGGCCTCAACAAACAAAAATGGTTTTCTATAGACTATTGCAAGCATTACCGTTTATTGAGACTTTCCAAATGTTCCCCCAACTGAAAAGGGAAGTCTGGAGAACCCAGAATGCATGGCTTTGAGCATCAGTGACTTCCACTACATGCTTTTTGGGACTGAGATCACTGTAAAAGTAATGGCAAAAACCAATCGTTTGGGGTGGGGGAGTGTATTCTGCTCACTTGTTTTTTTAAATTTTTTAATTTCTCTGCCAAATACAGTGAACTAAGGTTTTCGATACCTTGGTATCATCACCACAAAATCAGGAAGCAACAAAGGGCATGAAATGCAAGGGGAGGCAACAGGAAGAGGGGTTGGTTTATATCGCCATTTCACTTAATTCCTGGCAGGCTGCTAGCAGTTGTTTTACAAGCCACTTGGGAAATTTCACAAAATATGAAAGCTGATGTAGCGGTTTAGGAAAATTTACTACAGAATCCAATGATTAAAATACCCCACTTGGTAAGACAACTCTTCCTTGTTGAACCTCCTGTAGTTTAGTGTCCAGCATGAACATGAATTTGCCTCTGCTGCTGAGTTTCTGAACAAGTGTTGATAATTTTATTCTACTTCCCCAATATGTCACACATCAGAAAGACTATTCTGAAACTTCACTATGCACCATTTACTCCTCCAAAATAAAGACAGAGCTATAATCCACCCCACAATTCTTATGTTGCAACGAAACGACAAGGGGTCACCCTATTGCTTTGCATTTTTAAACCATCGGTTTTACCCTACAATGGAATCCAGTTAGAGAGTTAACCATGTTTATACTTGCAGGGCAAAGGTATGAACAAACAGCTAATTCTGAGTATTTTCCATATCTGTACCTACAAGAATGTTTTATGAGCTGGTTCCTTCAGTTCCTGAGACTGGAACTGCTATTCCAGAGCCTAGCTGCCTAACTGGGGGGGAAGACAGAAGAAAACAGAAGGATTTGTGCCTTTTTTAAAATGGATTAAGAATCATTTTGTGCATCTAAAGTGCTCCGTATAGGCTCACCAACTTCAGTTGTTCTTGGTATGAAGCAAACATACTGCACAACTCCTTTTGATTCAGGGAAAACTCAGAACAGTACTGGTTCTTCAAACAAGTACCTGTGCATTAAGTGCATGTCCCTTCAATTTACTCACACTTCTGAATACAAACTGACTTTAAGATCAGGTTTAGCAATTTAAAAAATGTACCTGTAAGTGGACATACGCCCCTTGAGGAAACATCAGCCTTAACTTTACATAGAAGAAGCAATCCTGAAGACTGTTTTGAACATAGGAATGAAATGTTTTTTAAAGAAGTTTGCTGGACAAGAGTTCACTCTTAGTTTCATACTCCTGGTGACCCTTTTGACTTTCTGATGAATATTAGACCAGACTATGCTCCCAGCCATGGCCACTAAAGCAAAATATCACAGAAAAATATTAAGTTTTTTGCTCTCGTTGTTCGGTCTTTTGTGAGGGTTTGTAATACTTGCATGTCTGGTGAAATACAGTTTATTTAAATATAGTTCGGTTTTAAAATATTGTCTTAAAAAAGTGAAAAAATGTTAAAGTTTGGCTTTCAGCACATGTTCCAGGCCACTGGAGAGACCCTCAAAATCTTAAATAGTAAACATTTTAAGTGAAAACTGCAAGTGTCCTTTAACGTAACACAGCATGACAGGTTGTTCCTCCTATTGTCTCAAGCTCATTAAGGCAAAGTAAATTGCATTGTCAGTTTTCATCACTTTAGTGTTGTAGGTCTGAATGTTGCTCGCGAACCTCCTTACAATACAGGCATAGCAAACATAACTTCCAATATTGCAAGCAATGCTGTGTAGTGTGAACTGAACCATTTAAGGATACAGAAATATGGAGCTCCCGAATTGCATAGAAATAAGAAAGAACAGATTTTCTTTTTAAACCAAATGTTACACAGCTTTAGACTTTGGTTTTCATGAAGCCAAAAAAAATGGTATGACCTCCAAAGATAATCTACCTGGAACACGGTTGGTGTCTTGTCGCCTCAGGTGACAGTGGTTCTTCAGCGGTACCAATTTATCGCGCTGCCCTAACCTGCTGGCGTTTCACGATGAGGCTGACCATCCATTTTGAGCAAATGGAACTGAAGAATGGCCCACACCTTCAAATTCTCACTAACATTTCCAGAAAAAGCTTGATGGACAACTTACTGCATTAGCTGCTCAAACCAACTTTTCAGTAGCTAAGGTTTTGTTGACCTTGAGAAGCTTTGCCCCAGCGTAAGAAGTGCCGTACATTGCATCAGCACAAATGCTTTTTACACTGGTGTGGCTACAGTGGTGGAAAAGCAATTCCCAGCATAAGCAAGACCTCAGATTTTAATGTCGTCTTCTAGGTTTGAGTACACAAAGATCGCTATGTGTTTCAGGCCTGTGTCTCCTTGGGCAAGTCAGGAGGATTTGTGTGTTCCTTCATCAAGCCAGGACTACACCGTTTCAATTCAGCAACACGAGCTTGGTTTGGCTACCTCCCAAGTCTCAATTTTAATTTGCCACCTCACAATTCTGTATTCTAGGTAGTTAACCCCAAGGCAATCTACAATCTACTGCAACAAAGGAGGCCGACAGTAAATCCTTCAACGTCTTGACAATAATGTAAGTTACTACCTTTTACATGTTTGACTTCTACTACCACTGAATCCTGTAGCTGAAGCCCCAGGGTAGGAGTCAAAGTTTCGTTCTATCAGGTAAAGCAACAGCTTGCAAACTCTGCTGCCAGAGTTTATTTTTTAGGATGGTTTAAAATTAATTTACAAAACCAAAGTAAGGTTTCTGTGAAAGAGACCTATATACAGTTACAGGGCGTAAAAGCTGTTTTGTGTGTTACAGAAAAAAAAAAAGAAGAACATCTGTATTCTTGAAGCCTTAATGACTCTGGAGTCTCTGGGACATGGACCCTTGGAAACTAAGTTTATTCAGCTGTTGGTAACCCAGCACTCTCTAGTAGCAAAGGTGATGGTGAAGAGGAAGGTTGTTTCCAGAAGGAACTGGAATTGCCGTGTGTCTTCTTTTGGAGGGGAAAGGAGAAAATTACTCAGGATTTTTATATAAGTCACATAGCCTGCTGGTGCCAATTTTAAAAGTTGGAACTTCTTTGCCTCTTGCACTGGTCTCAGAGCGACATGGTCTGCTAAAAGTGCAGAAAGCTTGAATAGTTTTACATTCTTCTGTAGTGCAATCCTTAAAAATCCCAGAGATTAGTGCCTGATCACTTTTGAAAAAAAGTAGACATTTTACCTAGCCCAGGGGTGGTCAAAGGCCCTCTGGCGAATGGCCACTCGTACCTTCAACCTCCGGCTCTCATCTCACATCGCAACGTAGCTGCCCTGGAGTTATGCATTTCATCTTGGAAGGTCCAAATATGGCAACATTCTTCAGCAAAAAGAAAATAAAAAAAAAGCGTAGGGTTTTTCTTTTGTTTTTTGTATTTGCAACAGAAAACATAGTTGGCCACCTTCACTTGCCATCCTGCACGCATCAGTCACATGATACGTACTAGGCAAGTTCCAACACCAAGATCCAAGCTTGAATTTTGGCAATCAAAAATGGGTTTGTTGCACCCCTAAGCTAGATTTTCTACCTAGTCTAGTAAAGTAAAGCACCTTTGGATTAAAAATACATTAAGCTTAACAGCAACTGGACGTCTCAGTTTTGTATTTAAATGTCCTTATATCTCCATGGCTTACAGCGTTTTCTTGCCAGAGAAAATGTCAGTCTGTGGAGTCGAGACTTTCAGATGGAGGAGAATATTTCAGCCTAAATGTACCTGGAGGAGAGGAAAAAAGAAGGCAGTCAAGTGCACAACATTTTAAAAATCTACTTCTTGAAAAGATAGGTTGCAGAATAAAACTAGTAGCTAATCTCAGCACTCTGAAGCTACAGGAAATGTCTGTCAGGGAGATGTCTAGTACCAGCAGGAGGAGTGGGAAGTAAAAATACAGCAACACACAAAAAGAAGACAAGATGCAGTGGCTGCAATGCAATTTCAAGAGCAAAGTCATTCAAAACAGATTAAAAAGAAATGATGAACTGCAGCTTTAAACTGCATTACTGTACTTCTCTGACCTGGGCCTGATTAGAACACTTTCACATTCTTCTAATCTGCCATTATCAAAATATTACGGCCTAAGAACACTACTAATTTTCTGTATTGCCTCTCGGGGTCTATTATTAAATCATATTTAACTGCTGATGGCATGGTCTGAACCAGGGGTGGGCAAAATGTGGCCCAGGGGCTGGATGTGGCCTACCAGGCCATTCTATCTGGCCCGCGGGGCCCCTAAAAAATTTAGAAAATTAATATTTATCTGCCCTGGGCTGCCTGTCATGCGGCCCTCGATGGCTTGCCAAAACTCAGTAAGCGGCCCTCTGCGCAAAATAATTGCCAACCCCTGGCTATACAATACAAACACAGACATGGGCCATACCCAAGATGATCTGAAATCTATCGCTTTAGTTCCCCAATTCTAGCCAAAAGTTTGCATTTTATTCTGCCAGGCTATATGACATGTACAATATTTTAACCAATATATCAAGAAAAAAGAGAGCTATGACCTGAATATACTCTTGGTATGGCAATATATTACTCCCAAATGCGTCTGCCCTGGCTCAAGGATTTTAAATCTCTTCTGGAGAAGGCTTTCCTATGACAGAGTCTACGCACTATGGAATGTGCATTTCTAGTGACTCTGACTCAAGTCCTTCAAAGGGATGTCTCTCCCTCTGCCTGAAGAAGGGTTTTTGTACCCAAAAGTTTGCAAAGAACAATTTTTCCAACTATTTAGTTCATCTAATAAAGGATATCACATTTACCCAAAGAACCTTGTCTGTCAAAGGGATATGCACACCTAGTTAAAATGATGGCTTCTATTTATTTTTTTTAAATATTTTATGAACTTCTGGGATAACCCCATATTCAAAAATAAAAGGATGACTTGGGGCTGAACTGACAGATGGTGTCAGCAGCAACAACTAGGTCAGATGAAGACACTGCACTTCTTCCTTTCTTCATAGACCAATTAATTCTCAACAGGGGTCCAAGGCAAGACACTCACATGTGTGTTCCAGTTAAGTCATCACAACAGGGCTTAAGTTAGGCATAAAACTGGTGTTGGTTCTATGCACCAAAGTAAATACCATTTCTATGAAGTTAGCCCAAAAGTTCATCATCCCTTAGAAGAAAAGGGCTTCGAAGAACCGGACACTTGTCTGTGATTACGCAAAACTTGGTATTAAGAAAAGCTATCACCATTAGATTCACTGGTCCCTCAACTGCATGGAAACTCCCATACACATGAAGCTGCAGCTCTGCACACAGACATCCCCACATCAGCACCAGTTTCTTACCTTGCCGATTGAAATCCATTGGTGGCTGCTTGCAGTCCTGAGCTCGGTGACCACTGGCCCCACAGTTGTAACAGGAGAGGTTCCCATTTTTTTTGTGGTTTGAACCATTGCTGGTTCCCATCATTCCCTGTGCCTGGTACACTCCCGCTGTCCCTGCCATAAAGTTCTGCATGGGTGGTACTGCAAACGTGGACTGCCCGCTCATGACAGAGTCTGGGGTTAAACCACTGTTGTAAGGAGAGTGAACCATTGGGAAGGTTGTGCTGCTGTTGTACTGCTGCGTGTTGATGTAGCCGTTACTACACAAAGGACTGAAGGGCAGAAATGGAAAAGTAAACATTGAAGGCCCTGAAAATGGGTGCTGGAAATAGTTCGCATAACTGACAGTCAGACCACTTGAGCCACAGTTCCCACTACATCCACAGGAGCTACACACCATGCAGCCAGGAGGCTGCTGCTGCTGTTGGTGGTGGTGGTGATGGTGATTCTGATTTGGTACCGGGATGTTCCCTGCAGATCCACCGCTGTTGCTGCTGCTACTGCTGCTGCTGCTACTGCTGCTATAGAAATTGTTCTCAGCGGCTGATGACAGTGTGGGGCTAGAACTGGGTACGGGACAGCTGGGTAAGTTTGCCATGTTTGCAAATGACGTGGACGGATGGCTGCTGGAAGAGGCAGTGTTGTTGTTCGCACAGAAGCTGCCTTGCATCGGGGCCACTGGCATACTGCTCATTGCAGAAAAGGCAACTTTGGTGTTGGCTGTATAGAGAGCAGTTCGGGGATTTATTATTGCAGGGGACATAGTTATTTGCATATTACTGGAGCAGGATGTCTGCCCAGCAATGGCAGAATCAGTCGGAACCGAAGAAGATACCAAGAGCTTCATGGGTGGACGAGCCATTTGGAAGACGGTGCTGGATGTCACGGTGGGAGCAGTACTCGTTTCCACGATTAGTGCTGGCTGTTGGGATGTCTTTATCACTCGGTCCAGACTTGAAGCATGCACAACTTTGGTCCGATGACCAAAGTTAATTGTAGATGCAGGTGAACTGTTTTCCGGAACTCCTGAGAGCACCTGCAGAGGCTGATGAGGAGATGAGGTTGGCGTCACATCCACCACTGTATTCCCAAAGCTCTTTTCCATTTTAATGCTGCTTCTGGGTCCAGGTGAAACTTTATTTCGTTCTTCTAAAGACAGAAGTGAAAGGAGCTTCATTTCTGTATTTGCACGCTCTGATTTATGCACTGAATTCAGCATTCGACTAGGAGTGATGTGGGTAGAGGCTGCAGGCATCACTTGCATTGACAAGGTATGGTGGCCGGATGGATTGGAGCCAACATCGTTCTGCACTGGTAGAACCTGAGCTGTGGGTCGGGCCGAACTGGATGTAAAATGATTCAGTAACATCACAGGTTTCTCCTTTTCTGAACCGTCCAAATGAATCTCTAAACCTAGGGGCAGAAACAGATCTATAAATACAACTGCTATGCCAGACAAGGCAGATCAAATGCGAACAGAAGCTTTGCTTGCTTTCCCTTACGCCTTTCATTCTCCTCAGCACTGTCTGAGCTCTCCTCTCTGGTGTGGATCCCCATGGGGCTGGAAGAGGAGCTGGAGTATTCAGAAGAACTGCCTTCTCGGGGCAGAGGGTGGGCTGGCTGATCCACATCTACACGCAGCTCTAGGGACAAACGTGTGATAAATCAGGGAAAACGTGAAAACTAATGGCAGAACTGTCATCTGGGTATCAAAAGCCTAGTTACAACACTGCAGCTGACGGGTATTTTCACAACACCACGGCCATTAATACAGAGGAATGCTTCAGCCTCATAGGGCTTCATATTAGCTCAGGGAATACAAGTCCAGAGGACCAATGGTTAGTCACCAGCAAAACCAGCACTTCATATGCAAACCACGGAACTGCAATTACATCTTCATCACTCAAATATCCCCAGGAATAAGATCTTTCAGTCATCAGAGATCATAAAGTACAAGAACACATGAAGCAAGTCAGTTCTAATCTGGGGCTGGAGCAGCAAAGCCACGAGTTTTTATTGTGCAGTAAGATACCCAGCCTCACCATGGCAGCAGTGCACTGTTCTTTACATTGTGTATTTACCTGCAGCATGGTTGCCACGAATATTCTGGAGAGGCCCTATGTGAGTAGTTGGAGGGACCCTAGCCACCCCACTGCCAGTAACCGGAGAAGGTGCTGTTGGATTTAGGCACCGTTTCTCTGATTTCTCCCTATGCAGCCAATATGGGAGAGGAGAAAAAGAAACATTAGTTAATACAATTGAATTAATACAAATGTACATTAGTACATGCGTATCTACAGCTGTACAACTAATACATTAGTTAATTCAAAGGCAGTGATTAAAGGAGAGGAGAAAAGGAAACATTAGTTAATGCAAACTAGTGCATTTATATGCTTCAAATGGCATTTTTCTATTCCACAGATCTCAGTTCCATAGATTCTCAGTTCTAATTAAAATTCCACATGTAAAGCGAATATAACCAATGCAGTAATGTCTTCCTCAGCCTGCAGACAGCCTGACTCAGATGTGGGAACTCCCTCCCATCCATATTTAACTCATTTAAGGAGTAGCCCAAAAGCTGGAAGATGAAACTTCACTATGCCTCTAACGATATGGGCACAGATCATTCTATTAGCCAGGATGGGGAACTGAAGGAGACTGAAGGTAGAGGAGATGAAGGGGGAGTTTTTGCAGGAAAGAAATGCAGAGTGAAAAAGAAACATACAGAGAAAGAGAGCATGGGGGAGGGAGAACAGAGGATAGAAAAAGCATCATTCCTGAAAGCGAGAACATCTGGCCACTGAGTGAGTCTGCATGCAAGTTTATAATGAAACAATTAAAAGATTAGTTGCTAAACACAGGGCATATTCCATCCCCAATCTGGAAGCAAATCTCCTACTCACAAGTGTGCCTGTTCACTGTCAACAAAGGGAAGACTGCAGTTCTAAACCTACGGTCCAAGCCGCTGCTCAGGAAGGAACGTGTTTCTCTTGAGCAGTATACCTTGGCCTACTGTGCTTAAGTACCGGCCAGGTACAAAACCGGAAACAAGCAAGTAGCAGATAAAGAACGCAAACAGTAACAGGTAATTTAGATCTTGTAAATTCTTCCAATAACAGTAATTTAAGAAGATGTTAGTTGCATAAGTAAAGAAATATGTTTACATTAGGATTAAATTAAGTGTCCCTTTAAAGCTGAGTTCACTTGTTCTTTTAGGTGCTTATCAGCTTTGAGTACCTAATAATAAAGTAATAAATGTTACATGGTAATCCACATTTCCAAAGTGTTTTTTTTTTCTTTACTAATTAACCCTTCACCACTCTTATGAGAAAGATAAGTAGCATCTAAATTTACAAGTGCAGAATCTTTGCAGGCTTATTAATTTGCTCTGCCTTCATAGTAAAAACCACTAAACCTGGGATTACAACTCCAGAGTTTGTAGGATCATAGAAAATGAGGGTTGGGAGGGACCTTGGGAGGTCATCTACTCCAACCCCCTGCTCAAAGCAGGACCAGCCCCAACTAGATCATCCCAGCCAAAGCTCTGTCTAGCTGGGTCTTAAAAACCTCCAAGGACAGAGAGTCCACAGCCTCTCTGGGTAACCTGTTCAGAGCTTTACTACCCTCCTTGTAAGAAAGTTTTTTTCTAATATCCAACCTAAACTTTCCTTGATGCAGCTTGAGACCATTGCTCCTTGTTCTGTCTGAGTTCTAAGCTGTACAATACCTTACCTCACAAGCTGAGAAAATAGACAATTTTTACCCCAACACACACATGCACAAACTTACTTTTCCAGCTCCAGCTGTGTCTTGAGTTTTTTCTTTGCTCCCATGGTGAGGGACTCAAATTTATTCAGATCTTCTTCAGTAAGGCTCAGAAACTTACAGGAGAAAGGATGGAGTTCACTTTACAGCACACAATATGCTTACATCCATTTCAAATGACCTTTTTGTAGGCTCAAACATTCAAGGATGATCATTTCTGAGATGCATCTTTAAGACTTGCCAAAATACATGCCTTTTATGAAATTCTATTCCAGTGTCAAACTATCAGTAGCCTATATCAGTCATTCACAATAAAAAGAACAGTCTACATGGACACTGAAAGACATCTTTGTGTCAAAAAATGAACTACACAAAGATCTGGTCCAGCCGACCCTACCCACCAAACTAAAATTTCAAGGATTCTTCCCCAGGATCTTTAATACTTATTCAATAGCGTCAAGGATGGACGAGCATACAGAAAACATGGTTTGGGAACTAGAAAATTAGGTACAAGCAATATGCCAACCTGGGGGAAAGATAAACTGCAAAGGGCAAATTAAGAACACAGATTCCTGGCACTCCTCTTTCCTGTGAGTACTTGATGCACCTGGCTCTCCTGGTAACCCAGGGAAGAGCGGTTG
The DNA here is from genome assembly GCF_001723915.1 of Gavialis gangeticus. Classification (NCBI taxonomy): domain Eukaryota; kingdom Metazoa; phylum Chordata; order Crocodylia; family Gavialidae; genus Gavialis; species Gavialis gangeticus. The sequence continues at coordinate 4,577,208 of NW_017728998.1, read as the reverse complement.
TAACAGCTAATATCTATCATGCAAGGGATCATCTCCACCCTTCTACTCCCCACCTCTTGCCTGTGGGAAGGCAGGGCTCCCCTCCCTAGTGGTGAGAGATGGATTCATTGGAGACTGGGGCAGGTTTAGCTCCATTCGTTTCACTTATCACTTGTCAAAAAAGGTTTTGATTTATGCCGATACTCTTCTGCTGCTGAAATGTTATTCTGATTCCTGCTGAGTCTCAGTATACAAGAGATAAATCCACTGGTTATTCGAAGTTAAACTGTAACCGAGTTTTCCGGACTTTGCCATTTAATACAGAAATCAATTGACTCTCACATCTAGAGCAGAGTTCATCACAGCTCCAAATCTACTGAAAATATTTTTTAACAGACTATACAAATCAAGATAAACAGAGTACTTGTTTGAAAAGAAAAAGTCACCGCATTAAAATATGCAGTTTTGACATTACAGATTTTCCATTTCTGAATGAGAACAATGACGTAAGAAGATTGCAGCCTCAAACTATGCTCATTCAATTAATATCTGTCACAACATGGGGTAGAGGCAAAAGTCACTGATATTCAGAGCCATGACTTAAAATAACTGTAATTCCGAGCCATGACTTAAAAGAATTAAAGTCTGAATTTAATCCACCAGGGGGCGTTCAAGATTAAAATACAGCAGGAGGAGGAGGTTAATTTTACATGCTTGTTTCAGATACCGCTAGGTGAGTATCATGAAGCAGTCCACGTATTCAATTAAAAACCCATGCACTTCAGTGTCATTCATGACCATTTTTACTTGAACATCCAAAGGACCAATTTTTTTGTTTCAAAGAATATTTGTGGAAAATGAAGGTGTCAAACATGCATGCAGACATATATGCATAAAGGCTCAGGTAAGAAATGTTCATGAATCTGTCCTAAAATGTATCTAATAAGCAAAGCTTGTACAAATAGGAGGTCAACCAATCCAGAAGTAAAAGTAATACATTGTGGCCTAGGTGACCTATTGTACAGCAAAGCATAAGCAGAAAAGAAGTAAATGGTTTGTAAATAAGCCAGATTTTCATGTGTCCAAAGAATTCTGAACAATCAAATTATCTAAGTCTACAGGCCAAATTTCATCAAATAAATTATTCCTCCAAATACCTTGCCCAGTTCGAGCTGCAAACAACAAGCAATTCTAAATGCAGATGTTTTACCACTTCTCTTATCCACATGTTCCAGGACATATCAATTTTTAAAAAGCACATGTTGTTCTCCTACTGAATCTACCAACCTACCTTCTCCATTGTGAGTTGTTTGAAGACAGGATAGTACTTGTGCAACCGTAGTTTCCTGAGCCAGTCTAAAATCCCATTTTGCTCCTGGGGCTGGGGGGCCTGTGGACTGGAAGACATTAACATGGGTGAAGAGGTGTCCATCTGTGAACGGTAGGACAACGATGGACCAGTACTCCCTGAATGAGAGCAGTGGGATAGTGCAACAGAAGTAGCAGCTGAATGCTGTACGTGATTCTGAGAAGACTGAATGCCAGCTACTCCACATACAGGTCTGCAAAACAGAAAAGTAATTTGATTCAGCACAATGAATTACTGTCATGCCAAGTTCAGTTAGTGCGGCCATATGTACCCACCAATAAAATAAAGGGCAAGTTTTGTGGTCAAATAAGCAGGGTGGTGGGCTAAAGTTACAGACTTATGCCTCTGGAATCCTCCACTGGTAAAACAGTGAAAGCAGCAGAGTTTATGTCAAATGTTAAAACAAAGTTTTCAACTCTGGCACAGCTTTTCTCCCCTTTCTCCTCAGAGAAAATAAATATTGCATTCTTCTCTTAATTCTTTCAGAAGTGGGTTCAGCAAGGATGGCAAAGGGCTATTAATATACTATATAAACTGTGGAATAGTTTTTAGGCATGAGGAACAGAGGTTTTTTAAACTTATTTTTTCTCTGTATTTCCACTTTCAGCTGAAGAAAAAAAGAACCCCCTGTCAAGCATTCAAAAACTCATTACTGGGTTGTAAAGTCCTAAGCAAAGGACGGTAATATTTCTTTCCTTCACTTCTCATGGCTGGCTTGAAACTCCCTGGGAAGAAGAAGTGTATATCTTTTCCCCAGGAAAACCAGCCTCACAGCTTGAGAAACACTACCCTGCAGGGAGCTATTTTAATGTAGCGAAGAGGGACCCCCCCCCCCAGTGATTCCACGCCTCTAACAGGCCTTCAACAAAAACCTGTTTATGCTATGGAAGATGTGACTATTTAATTACGGCTGCATCTATTATTATTTACTACCTTGATTCTGGTATAACTTAGGAAAGGCTGCCCAACTGGTTGCCTGTGAGTGGTTAAACTGCAGCCCACGGGGCTTGTCATCATAGCTGCTAGAGCCACTGCATTGGCATGGATCCAGAACCCAGGGGGTGAATCCTGTTACTGCTTTGCTCCCCCGCAACCTCTTGCCCACCACTGCATTCAGGGTCTTCAGTCATCACTGGCAACTAAAACCGGCAGCAGGGGAAAAGGGGGGCAAGCGGTGGCAACGTTCACCCCCTGGGTCCCGGAGCTGCACCAATGCAGGGGGTCTGCCAGCTCTGCCACCGAGCTGCTGTCCTGCTGCTGGAGGTGGATATATCTAGCCCACATAAAGCTCCATGGTCCAAGCTTTGGTCTGCAGGATCAAATGAGCTGGGCTCTGCTAGCTTGGGACATCCCAGTGTGTTGGAAGCTGTACACACGTGTAAAGATGTGACCTGGCTGACAGCACTCATCCTATATGTAAAGGACAAGCAACAGACGAATACATCCCATGCAGCAGAACACAAGGTAACAGTCAGACAATTGTGACTAAATCAGTGATCATACAGGACTCTCCAACCATGGATGGAAGCTGGTTGTTATAGCCTGACCATGCTGAAAAATCCTGCTCAGACCAGGCATTCTCAGATTCACAGAAGGGACCACTGTGATCATCTTGTCTAACCTGCTGTGTAGCACAGACCCCTGGGATTTCTCTGAATTAATTCTTTTATGAGCTTGGGCATGTCTTGTAGACTGACATCCAATCTTGATTTAAGATGGATAGAGGCTCTACCATGATCACTGAAGGGTTGTTCCAATGGTTAAATATCCTCACCGTTAAAAGAACATGCCTTATTTCTTAGCTGAGTTTGTCTAATTCAACATTCAACCATTGGAGCCTATCTGTTAAATGGAACAGGCTGTGATCAAAGTCTTGCTCCCTGGGTAGGTACCTACAGCTTGTGGTCAAATAGCTTGTCTTCTCTTTAATAAGATAAAGAAATTTGCTGCTGTCTCTCTCACTGCAAAGAATGCTACCTGACCCCTTCACTTTTTTTTAGGCATGCAATGTAAAAATGCCAGTGGGTCGATCATACTCTCACAATTGCTAATACTGTTAGAACTGTGCCACGGTACCCAAATTCCCTAAAATATTCTGGGTAGACAAGGCCAAGAAACAACATCTTTCAGGATCCAGTGCTGAGAGTTCCACATTTGAATATGGGTGAGGGTGCTCAACCAGATACATAAAATCTTCTTAAGGACACAGAAAGAACTAAGTGAAGGAATGTTACAATTCCATAATACATATAAATCAAGGATCTCACCTTCCAGATGCACCCAGCGCAGTGCCTACTTTATAAAGGGAGGGGTTGCCAGGACCTAAAAACAGGGAAATCAAGGTTTGATTGGCATCAATTTACTTGATTTACATCAATAATATATGCATTTTTAAATTCTTGGTTTAAACTCACTTGAATTTTGAAGTTGTTGGGAAAGAGATGAAGTGCTGAAGAATTTTTTGACATGGTCATTTTTCAACACATGGGAAGGTAATGATGCCAAATACCTAGATGTTAATCAAAAAAAACAAAACAAAAACACCCAAACCTGTATCATGTTTGTTCTGAAACTGACTATGAAATAAAGACGGTAGTCTATAAATAAAATTCTAAATGTGATTATAAAATGGAAAAAGCAATCAGAAATCCCTCCCCCCCTTGCTAAAAGTAGGAATACTAGAAAATCCTGAAATAAACTGGACCTGGAATCTGCATAGACCTCTTTTTCCAACAAAATGAATCAATTCCATTCCTTTATGCTGTCTCTATGCCAGTTAATATATTAAAGTCAGAGTTGATAAACTTATAAATACAAGAGGTTAGAACAGTAAGCAGTTATCTGATAATGTGCAAGAATAAACTTGAACACTTCCTCTTAAAACCATGAAATTAAAGCCTACAATATGTAGTTGTCTAGTATTGTTCAGACTTTCAGATAAACAGAAGGCATAGCATTTGGCAGCATGGGAAAGAAAGGCTGTAAAACTGGTGTCACGTGTTCTCTTTTACTGGTGTGTCTCTCAGGAAATAAAGCTGGCAATCTTTTAGGATTGTATAATGCATAAACATACGTTATATGACCATAACTGGAGTTTTTCTAATTAAGCTAACTAATATGTTTGGCTTCTTGCATCAGCCAAATTTGTGTATTTTGAAAGTATCCAATAAGTCATTAAAGGGAAGAACAAGCAAAAAAATTTGGACTGTCTCTTCATATTTTTAACTTCTAAAAAAATGTTGGGTCAAAAGTTAGTTCAGTTACACATACAGATATATGCTTCCAGCTTCCACCTTGAAAGTTCACTGTTCATTTTCATATTTAACAACAAGCTGAGACATGAGAAAAGTCACTAATGTGGGAATTGCAAACAATACACTTTGGTATTTGTAATTTGTCACGGAATCATAAAAATAAGATTGGAAGGAAGCTTGAGGGGTCAGCTAGTCCAACCCATTGCTGAAGGCAGAATCAGCCCTGTCTAAACCATTCCAGGCAAATATTTATTCAACCTGGACTTAAAAACTTCCAGCGATGGAGATCTCACTAGCTCTCTAGGTCATGCATTTAGCATTTTAGAATTAAGCTATTTTTCTCTGTCACAAAGATACAACCATTGCTACATAAATATAGGCTGCTGCTCTTAACACTGATTAGGAGAAAATTTGCTAGCTGAACAACAGCAGCGACAAAGATGTGACATCTCCGTTACTCCACCTTAGTCATATCAATTAATGTGACCATTAAAATGTAGGAGGGATTATTTAAAATAATGACACTATTTACCATGACAGTCTAAGCATGTGTTTTCTGTCTCTTACTCTGGAAAAATAGTATCCACCCATGCAGCTCCACCAGTGACAGGAATGCTATGTATATCTTAACTAGGAAAAAGAAGTGTTTAGGAAGTATACTACTACCGTATTTTTAAACAGTGCTTAGTATCTAGTCTAGATAGAGACATTAGTGTCTAAACATCTTAGTCAGTCCGTTGTTTCTAACGCAGAGCCCCACATGCTTCTAATTCTTCCAGAAATTTAACACAGAAGTGTGACCGTGTCACTTCTAAACAAAAGACCCATCTCTGCAAAACTTTTGTGAACTGAAATTAGCACGATACAGACAACCATATTTAAAGAACTGAAAGTATGATTCTACAAAGTAGCTTAAAATATGTACATGTTTTCACTTCTTGTTTCTTTTTTTACCATGTGGAGAAGGAGCCAAGCGACAAGCAAACACCAGGTTGTAGAAACCTACCTAAGGTCCGATTCCAGGTCCATGTGGTTCCGGTCTAGGTAAAATGAATCTGGACCAGCTAGGCAAGGAATGAATTTTTCCAAGTTTTCTTCTGGGTACAGCTGAGACAGCTAAAGGTGAAGGATATTACAAATTGGAGAAGCAAGAATGAAGATGTGTTACTTGTCATTTGAAGAACAAGGAATGGCAGCTTATGAGTTACATGTTTACGAGTTATATGTTCAATCTATTTGTTTTTACTGGCAGCACTTCCAAAATGTCATTGAATAAACTCATGTACAAGACCAAATCTTTCCAGCATTTTTAAGTGAAAGTACTTTTGGAGTCCTTTACCTTTGAAATAAATTCAGTCACTTCAGCAGAAGATTTGGTTACCAACGTCACCGAAGAATCAGACCACAAGACCTTAAGAAGCGGAAAAGCAGTGGTTTAGTAATAGTACGCAGAACTCCTGTTAGTCTGGACTCAGAAACAAGCAGGGGTGTTAGTTTGCCTGCTGTGGTGATGAAGGCTTGGACTATCTTCATGTGTGGCACAGACATGGTGAACATTTTTCGTTCACAGTGACACTCCTACTGTTCATTTTCTACTCTGGACATGGCTGCAAGTACCCTTTTCCATTCCTTGACTCCCGTTCACTGCCATTATAAAGCTATTAAGAGTTCTTAAAAAATGTATTTTATATTTTGTATAGCCATTGCCAGCTTCAGGAAAAGTTAACAAACACTCAGACTGTTCACTGCTGGAGAAAAGATTTTCTGCCTATTGTTAACTGAAACAGCTGGTTTGTACAATTTAGGCACAATATGAACAGCAAACCATAGCAGAACAAGGCCTATTTATAAATAATCAACTCCATATGTAATGCGAAGATGAGGATCTGAACAAAACTTCCCATGGGGGTAGACAGGAGAGTGTGAACAATGAAACCTGCCCTTATTTTTCTATCCACCCTCTTTAGATAATGTCTAGTGTATGTTCTAGAAAAGCAAAGTGATTAGCCTCTCTTCCAGCTTGTTTTTGTAGAGCAAGTCACTACATTTTTTACCCACAAAAAGTACATAGGCATTCATCCGTTGGTAGCTGACTATTTAACTGAGCCAAAAAAGCACAAAGACTGGATTTCACTGTTGAACATAAAGATCCCCTGATCTGAAATGACTGAGGTGTTTGGAAAGTAGGTGAATCTACAACATTAAAATGTGGGAAAAGCTTCTCTTTGTGTTTTTAAAAACCAGGAAGCAATCTTCTCATATGACACTAGTTTCAATGACAACTGAAAACACACACAAAGCTTTTCCAGCCGTCAGAATGGTGCCAAACATACTGGTAAGAGAAGAGTATTTCAAAATACATTACATAATTGAGGAATTTCCTCTTCCCAGAGTTGTTGCACCAAAACCAAGAAAGCAAGCAAGCAAGCGAGAGACAAAAAAGAATAAGGAGCCCAAGCAGTGATTAGTTCTACAAAGCATCTGTTTTTTCTTTCTCCCATGCTACATTAATAAGTTTCTTTCAAATTTCATGAGCTGTTTTACAAAATATAAAAAGAGGCGAATCTTTTTCTTTCCGGTTTTATAATACAAACAGCTGACATCTGTTCAAATAGCTTTATGTTTTGATAACTTCTTATAATTTTCAGCATTTTCGAGGCTGTTGCATGCACTGACGACTGCAAGGACAAGTAGTTAAGAAACCTTCAAACAGTTTGGTCAGACTTGCTTCCTGTCCCCATTGTCTCAAAATAGCATGTGGAGTGATCAGGTTTTAACCCTATGAACTACAATGTACTGACTTAACTACACTGCACTCAACATGGTGTTGAATGGAAATCACATTTCTATCTGGACACATATCTATTAAGTACTCCCTGTGAAGTTCTGATTACTATACCTGACATTTGACGGGAGAACACCCTCCGCATATATGGCACTGGTTAATAAGTGATATTCAGAAAACTCTTCAGTGGACAAGCACTCAAAAAACACATGTTGTAGTAAGGTTGTAGTGTTGTGATAGCTGTGATAGTCCAGGGAATATGTGAGGAGCATGATTTCTTTGGTAATAATTTCTATTGGGCCAACTGAATAGCTGAGATAGGTGTCAGATAAGAGAGACAAGTGATAGCCAGAGGTCCAGTAAAAGATATTACTGAAAAAAACCTTGCTTCTCTTAAGTGCGTAAAAAAATGCCCTCAAATTCTGATATCATTTGGGACATTTATGGGATTCGCCAAGTTCAGGACAGTTTCTATTATACTTAGTTGTGCCAAAGTCAGTGTCTTACACATCTGGAGACCAAGTTCTGTTGATGCTACCATCTCCTGTGCGATAGTTTTAATGTTTAACTCAATGTTTTTGTCAGTGTTATTTTAATTAAAATTTTGCAGTCCTTTTTCTCTAAAATTTTCTTTTCCTTACCATCTTCTAAGATTTCATAGTTTCATAGTTTGTAGGGTTGGAAGGGACCTGAGCAGATTTGCATCTTTGTTTTATAAACCAGCAAAATCTCTATAGTATTGTGTTAGTAACTGGAGAACACACATCCCTGGACTAGACTGCAGAAAACCTCTTGCCACTAGCAGAACTTGGACATTGGCCTTGCACTCTAATACAAGTCCTCCCAGACTATGGCCTGGAGACACTTTGAACAAAGATAACTTCATTGCATGGCAAACAGAACCTCCAAAAGCTGCAAGGAGGTGGAGAATTCACACTTTCCTCTTGCAGTTTGTGGTTAATCACCTTCACTGTTAAAAATGCCCCTTTTTCCCATTGGAATGTGTCTGGTTTCAGTTTCCAGCCTCTCTTCTTGTAATGTCTTTTTTATCTACAGCCCTGTAGAACTATATTTGTTCTCTTCACGAAACTGCTAACACACTCTATGTGTCACCCATCAATTTTCTTTTTTGATAAACTAACCAGATTGGACTCTTTAAATCTCTCCCATCAAAATGCTGTTCCTCCAGTCTTTGATTAATTTTTATGGTCCTTTTCTGCACCTGCTCCAATTTCTCAACATTCATTTGAAGATACAAACAGAACCAGATGCAACATTCCAGTATCAGTCTCACCAATCCCAGACAGAAAGGTCAAATAACCTCTCAACTTTTATTCTATTAACCTGTCTACACATAGGACTGCACTAGTCTCTTTGCCATTGCATCACACTGGAAGCTTGGGCTCACCGGTTCATTTACCATGAACACTAAGTGCTCTTCATAGTGACTGCTTTTCAGGTTACAGGTCCCCTCACCCCTGCAACTACAGCCCACTTTGCAGGCATGGCCTGCCTTCCTTGTTTCCGAATGTCTAACTCTGCTTTTGGATGTGTTCAAGTGCATTTTGTTTGAAGGGGCACAGCTTACCAATCTCTCCTGATCTCTCTGTCCTGACTCATCCTCATCTTTATTGCCCACTTTGTCAATCTTTAGACCACTCAGAAATTGTATCAGGAGTTGTTTCTTATATTTGCTTCCAGATCAGGCCTAACACTCATCCTTGAGGCACTCCACTAGAAACACCCATTTACTGATAACTGGGTGCGTCTACACGTTCATTGATGTGCTGTGGTTACTACACATCAAGTTTAGTATTTGTAACAACAGGTACTAACTGAATGCACAGCATGAGTTTTTTTGTGACACTAACGTGCAGCAGACTAATTCTACTCCACATTAGCACGGCTTTTGCTATGACACACTAATGTGCAGTAAGATTAGTTTACTGCACATTTAGCATCTTGTGTAGATGCACCCACTGGGTCCTGTCCATTGGATGTGAATGCTCCCTTTCAGTGTTCTGATTTCTTTATGCAGCAAATATTTTTCTCTCCTCTCTCACTCCATGAGGAAAAAATAATCCTCAAAACTTACCTCAAAAGAATATTCATTTCTTTCATTTTTCTTGTGCACCAGTCCCTTTAGTTCCACCTTTTCAACATTCACTGTTAAAAGTAAGGAAGAAAGAAGAATAAGGATGTTTCTAAACACAGAAAACTCATTACTCTCATCTGACACCAAAATCCATTTGGAGAACACTGGATGTACAGCAGCAAAGGGGTACACAAAAAAAAGCTTGTCCCATTCAGTGTGCAGGAGGGATGATGCTCAATAAATGGAGAGCTCTTTGATATGTCTCTCAGTTCTTATTTTTCAATGAAGACCTGCCCAGACCTTCGTTTCTGCACACCACTGAAAAGTTGCAGTGAACATAAAATACGTCATTTCTTACGACTTTCCTATTGTAGATATCACCACAACATCCCAATGCTTAAAAAACATCAGCTTAACTTTGCCACATCCCTGTAATGCTGGCAAATGAAATCTTCCGTTTTGAAGATGGAAAACTAAGGCACAGAGTGATTAAAGCCAAATCTGTTAAAACTATCCACTAATTTAAGAGTGACAGTGCACTTAACATTTAGGGACTTCTTAAGTCCCAAGCAGAGCTCTTGCTGATTTCAGCTACAACTGGAAATTTTCTACTTGAATAATTAAAGTTCAACTACATTATAATTAATTGACAACAGAGTCTTATAATGGAAAGTGTTAGGCAACTCACATTACTACCACCTCTGCCTATCACACACAAACATTTACAGTAACTCCGAGCTTCAGATATTTGATATATTAGATCCATGGAAACCTAACTCACATTTCCAGATAAGTAAAAAGTACTGGTTTTACCATCTTGACTTTTATGAAGTTAATTTTACCACTTTGCAATCTCTCCAACAATTTCCACTGCTTGCTGACTAGGCATACAGACATATACATACTTATAGACAGAGGATTTTTCATAAAAAGGATATTTAAGTTAGCTTAGTCATTCAAAAGCAGTAACAATTAAATTGAACCAAAACAAAGTAAAACGGTTCCTGGGATTCTGAGTCTAAACAGATGAGGCTGCAGAGGATGCAATGCTTGTAGATTATAGACAAAATCCACCTCCCAAATCCCTAGTACCTTGCCTCTGGCAAACAAAATTGCATGCTGTGTCACTAGTAGGACCTGATAGTATGTTTCCTATGTAAATCCTAGGTCAAAAATTTGCAGTGCAAGGCACCTGAACAGTAAAACTGCATCTGGCTACAAAAAATTGTTATTTTTTAATTTTTTCTCAAGTAGGATTTCAAGCAGTGCTCTTCTAGCATTTACTTGCAGCTCATTCCTCTGTCCTTCCCAGCTGAAACAATCATGGCCTGCAACTCATTAATTTGGCTGCCTGAAGATACATTATTGGGTAATGTTGGTTTTGAAGACACCAACAGTTTACATCTCAACTATTTAGACCTTGTCTATGCTTGGTTCTGACAGCAGAAGTTCTGGCACCACATAGCACCTGCTATATCAAGGCTGTCCAAATGTGTGTGGAAGGACATGTACTTGACAGCTTCACGTGGCTACAATGCAGCAGCAATGCTGGCAAAACATAAGAACATCCTTGGATGGTAAAAGATGCTGAAGTGCCTGCTAAAGCCGGCAGAAAGAGTTGAACACCTACATGCACCTCAAGCTGCGTGGCAAAAGAAACTCTGCTGGATGAAAATTCAGGTTCTTCCACCACTGAGGAGCTTTGAGTGTAGCTGCGCTCACGGTTTTGCTGGCAAGACTTATTCTGCAGACAGACCATCCTATTGTAGACTAAGTCTTAGAGACCTCCTCCTCTTGCATCTGTGGAATTCCATTTGCTGATCTATGAAAGACCTGAGAGCTCGTGCTTGCTATAAGGACCTTCAAGGAATACCAGTCATTATTCCTTGGGAGTATGTCTCTACACCTTTGAAGACTGAAACATGTTTGAAAATGGGTTCATATTTTATTTCAATTTGGTTTATTAAAAGGATTTTGATTCACAAAAGAGGATAGAATTACTGTAGATTAAATGTGGCCTGGAATTAAAGCAAGGCAAGTGGCTATTTTAATCTTTTACCTGGTTGAGACGAACCCAAAGCATCCACCAGTTTTTTTTAAAAGATGGTGACTGTCATCTGCCAGCTACCATGTGTTTAGGGGGGAAAAAAATTCTAGAAAAATGTAATTTATTTCACCAGTTGAGATGTGCCATATTCAGCTACTGCTACAAGATCTTAATTTGTTATTTTGTGAGGGGGGGAAAAAAGAATAGACTCTAATAAAATAACAAAAATTGCATAACATCTTATCCTGTTCCCACTAATGAAGTCAACTGGGAAACTCACATCAGAATCGAGACTAAGAGACTGCACAGGTTCTCAAAGGAACGGTACCTTTTCCTGAGCGAGAGAGATTTTAAATTGCACAAACTGCTTTAAAATAAGCTTCTTACAGAGCAATTAACATTTTATAAATTTAGAGTATTGCTACATAACAAAGAGGATGCCCAAAACAAACAAAAGAGGCTCGATAGTGGAAAATTTATGTTAACAAACATCACTATTATGTTATGATTTATGATGACGAGGTCAATTTTAAACGAGGTGTGTGGTTTAAATCAATCAGTTATGCTATTTAGCTATTGTTTTAATGAAATACTCCGCAATTAACTTATCCTCTGGAAATCATCCCAATTAAATAAGTGTGCTACATAAAAAGGTTTCTACTTTACTGACAACTTCATAGAGTTTTCTAATATTTAGTCTTTTGCAAGAGCATATGTATTGCTTTATCTGCAAGAGTAATGTTTCTAAAATATACCCATCACCAGCATCTTCAGAGTTTTCCTACTGGGATATTAACATTCAAGTAATCTCCTTTCAATTAGCTAATGGAATTAAAAATGTCACAGGGCTAAACAAAGAGCCCAGAGCTCTTGTGACAGTCATCCACTCTGATAACTACATCAGAGTTCTTCCATTCTTACCAACATGTGTGGTTATTATTTATCTTAAAGATCCACATTATTAAATAATCTTTCTAAATTTGCTATGAAGGCTAGCTCTGTTCAAAGAGAGCTAGCATCCAAAAGAGTCATGAAGGAAAAACTGTTATCAATTAAACAGCAGGAGCAAATCTTAAATTTATTCCCTAACAAACTGCCAAAGAATTGGGTAGAACACAGAAAGTGGGCCATATTTATTCAAACATCCTGGGCTATTATTCAGAGTTGACTCTGGGCAACTTCACTAAAAAGGGTTCAATGACAAAAAGCTTTATCAGGACAGAATTAAGGTTCTTTGGAGCTTGCTAGGCCCTACCAAAGATCAGCAAACCTCAGACTGCTGAAAACTTGGATATATGGAGGCAAGGCACTTTAAATATAGATAGCACCTTACCTCCTGGATATATGGAGGTAAGGCACTACCTACAAGCATGTCAAGGATGAACACCAAAATCTAGGGGAGCAACTCTTCAGAAAGGCACCCCCAGGGAGGATGAGGACCCATGGGCACAAGCTAATTGAGGAAAAAATTAGGTTGGACATTAGGAAAAACTTCTTTTCCACTAGGGTGCCTAGAATCTGGAACATGCTCCCAGCACAGGTGGCACAATCACCATCCTTGTTCAAGATGAGACTGGACAAACGCCTCGTTGAGCTCGTTTGAGCCCAATAACCTCCTGCCCATGGCAGGGGACCAGACTTGATCTTACAGGTCCCTTCCAGTCCTTTGATTCTATGATTAAATGAATGCCAAGAACAGAGATATGCTATATATCCACCCCACGCTAACTCTGCTCCCTGGGGCTGAAAATAGCCTATGGGAAACATCAGCACATGCTTCCCCTGTGTTCAATGTTCAGTACTGCACTGTTGAGTGACTGATCAGAGAAGTGTAGATCATTTGGAAGGGCTGTGCCCCTTGGACATCTAGCGTATGATCAAAGAAACAAGGCATCCATGTATTCTGGGAGAGCCTGTATGCCTCATGTTAGCGCTGCAGTTTGTAAGTTGTGTTAGTGTCAAGAGCAGGGCCCACAAGCAGAGATGCTCCCAGCAGGGTGCGTGGTCTGGGGCAAAGCAGCCTGTGCGGGGGCCTTCCTCCCCGTCCCACGGCACACTTATGCCAGGGAGTGAGAACCCCAGCACACCAGATGTGGCGGGAGGGGTGGTGGCAGGAACGTCCGGCTGGAACAGGCAAAGAGACGCCCAACACACCAGGCAGGAGGGTGGGTTAAAGTTCAACCGTGGCAGCCACAGGCTTTCCACCTGGCTCTGCAAGGCCCCCCAAAGCGCGGGGCCCAGGGCAGTTGTCCTGATTTGCCCCAACTCCCGGACATCTCTGCCCACAGGTCTCACTGGCTTGGGAACTGCCAGCAGTTAAGTGGGAAATGAGTACAGCCTTCGAATACGGTCAGACTGAAAGTAGCATGTGAGCTGGTGATCTACATAAAAGGATAAAAGGCATGGAAAAGAGGGTGAAGGGAGTGTGAGGGGTCACAGCAGATGCAGCATTTGATTCTGTGAAGTAGGGGAAGTGTTTGGCTCTAGGGCAGGTACAGATGGCTTCTCTTCCGTGCAGTTCAACGGTCATAGCAAGAAACTGCGTTACAGGGACATGTGCTGTTACTCAAAGGGCAGAGTTAAGGTACATGCTTATGCACCTTAATTCTCTGGTGCTTAGTTTTCAGAGGCCTGAATCTGAAATACCTTATCTCCTGCTTTGCAAAACTTTTCCTGCTTTGCTGAACTCAACACCCTGGAAGGGCACGCTTCCCTCTTTATGCACAAGGGATTTTTGTCTGTTTTTAAAGGAAAGAGAAAAGCTTCATGGAGGGATAACGATCATGCACCAAGTTGTATTTTAACACACAGGCTTACAGCCAAGCAGGCTGAGTGGGTAGGCAAAGGCCCCTAGCATTGTGTGATTCTTAGGTGCTACTTCCACCTCCCGTTCACTTCATTAGAGTGAAGAGTATTATGCCATGCACTGAAATGTTCAGAGTGTATAGCTGCTAAGAGGACCAATGAGAGAAAACAGACACCATCTTGATCTTAAAATCCTGACAGTTTTATTACGGGGTGGTTATTGTAACTTGAAGCACGTGAGACCACTGCTGTGTCTTTCTCCTTCTCCAATGTTCAGCTCCATCATCCCCTGCAACATGGAGCCCTCCACCAATATTTCCAGCTCACCCTTCCTTTCCTGTTAAGCCATTTGGAAAAACTTTTTAGAGACCCAGATATCCCAGAACTCTAGAACCAGAAGTACTCTACATCAGTGTTTTTCAACTTTTTTTCATTTGAAGACCCCTAAAAAAATGCTGAATGGGGGTATGGACCCCTTTGAATTGTAAGTGTGGGTATTCACATACTTTTGATCGATTAAACTTATCTTCTACAGACCCCTTAGAGACAGTCCACAGACCGTATGTTGAAAATCACTGCTCTACATCACTCCGAGTTAGGGAACAGGGATAGGAGTTCAAGCCCCTAAAAGACAGGCCTCCTCAGACCCTTGCTCTCACATCTGAAAAATGAAAGGGGCTCAGACTGGTCGCAGATTAGATGGGGCAGTTGTGAAACAGGCACACCTACAAAAGCCAGGTCTCTACATATCCCATACTCAGCTCTTGGTTGAATACAGTGCTCTAAATTGCTTCCCTGAAGGGGTTGTGAGTGTTGTGCACTAGGTGTGGTAAATAGCAGGAGACAGAGAGCCTCTGAAGCCTGAACAAAGCCATCGTTTATAATAGCCAACCTTAAAAAAAAAATGTTTGGGGCTGTCTCTTGGGGACTCCTACCTCAAATGACCCAAAATCTAAATCATGAACTTTGCCCAGCCCCTCCTCTGAGGCACACTGTATTTCACAGCAATTAAAGTGAAGACATGGGTTTCTGAGCACTTTCGTGAAGTGACCCACATTCACCTCAATATGACAGTCCTCAGATGAGTGTCAGCACCTCATGGAGATGAAGGTCATTTGAAACCACAGATCTGCTTGGTGTGAACTGCTCCATTTATCTCATTAGGTGTTTTTATCTCCCATTTTCAAGTTCCCAGCTCTTCTCACCCAGGTCTCAGTACTGGGTGCTTAGTACACAGCTCCATCATGCCTCTCTCCAGACGAGCAAGGGATTCTCCAAAGTAACAAAGGGTCCTAGGTCCCCATACTGCCACAAGTTACCCCATACTGGCAAGGCTCATCCCAGATCTCAGCACACATGCAAGACAGGAAAACGTGCATCCTTTCTTTCACTATTCTTAATCCAAGCCCTCTCTACTTCCCTACCAGCCATCCCATTTATACCTAGGCTCTCAAGACTTTACTACAGACATAATAGAATTAAAACCTTCATCCAATAGCTTGACAGAAATCCTCCTCAACCTACAGCAATATGTCAAATTGATATGGCTGTCATATATTGATTTAAATGTGCTTTAAAAATTAAATGAATAATGGCTTGAGGTCAGATCTATGCACACGGGGAGGCCGTAGCAGCAATGAAATCACCCTAAAAGGTCGCAAATGGCAACCAGTACATAAAAAGAAAGACCAGACTAGTAGTACTTGGACCTACCTCACAGTAATTGGTTTTATTGGGTGGAACTGGGGTAATGAAACAGCCACCAAGGCTGGTGACAAAAAAATCCAAAAAAACCAAACCCTCAAAAAACCCCTCCCCGTTCATTTGAATCACTCTATGAAAAATATTTTCTGTTTAATATGCCATGTTGAACGTTAGGGAGGGAGAAAGGGTAGTTACGAAGATACTAGCTATTGTCAACCACCGGTATAAGGACTAGACAGATGGCCCAGTATATCAATCCATAAGTTCCTAATATTAAAGTAGTTGATTTTCAAAACCATAGTCATCACACCTTCTTAA
Organism: Gavialis gangeticus; assembly: GCF_001723915.1. Taxonomy (NCBI): domain Eukaryota; kingdom Metazoa; phylum Chordata; order Crocodylia; family Gavialidae; genus Gavialis; species Gavialis gangeticus. The sequence goes on along the minus strand of NW_017728998.1, from coordinate 4,560,852 downwards.
ACATTCAGTGCATGTCAACAAGGGTTAAACACCAGTTCTTACTAATGTTAAGAATAGCCTACACATGAAAAATGTCTTCTTTTAAATTTAATTTTGAGATAATTCTCAGAAGTTGCAGTGGCATAGTTTTTCTTTTTCTTGATTTCATAAAGGACTTACACAAGCTGATGCTCTTTTCAGGACTGATTTCCTGTAATCAACGCTTGGCTAGAGATGAAGGTCTCCGAGACATTTTTATACAGAAACAAAGGTTAAATGGAAGAGTGACACGGCAACAAACAGGGGCATGGAAATCTGGCATTGCAAAGCCAAGGGGCTGAGCAGCTGAGTAAAGTTATACCCAAAAAACCTCATTCATGAGAACAGGTGTGAAAACCTTTCAGTAAGAAACCAAATAAGAAGGCTTTTATTGCATTTTTTATTTATGCAGAGGGATGTTTTTGATCACAGTCTGCATACAGATTCAGCTTCTGTATGTGGTATGTAGGTGTATGTTCATATGAACTGCTGTGCAAATGCAAAACTTAGATGGTGAGGTCCCCATGACAGGGACTGTGTTGACATGAGGCTGGATGCATTTGGTACCCAAAACAAAGCTGAAAAGTGCAGCAGGTCAGTTTTAAGACCCTCCCCCTCCCCCCAAAAAATCACAGGTGAAAAATGTACAGCTTGCTTTAGGCGGGGGATCAGACTACATGAGCATGACTGATTGCTTCTAGTCTTAAAAAAAGTTATGAATTTCACTCATGAAGGTTGTTTGCATAGTTATAGGAGCACCGAAACATTCAAATAAAAAGTATAGCCAATTAAATGCTTGTTTAAAAATGTTCTTGTCAAAAGCAGCTAATAAAACACATTCCTAGATGATGTTTGCTATTAAACAAAAGGAAAGTCATGATGAAGTAGTTCTTCAAAAACAAAACAAAACAAAGTGGTTAGGGTTTTTTAAATAAAATGTTTCTTGGTTTTCAGGGTCTCTGCAATTCTTGTATTCTACTTCACCGCTCCACTAAAATGCTTTAAAATGTGCCCGAAGAAGGGTGTTTGTACCTGAAAGCTTACAAAGAGCAATTTTTTCAACTATTTAGTTGGTCAAATACAAGATACCACATTTACCCACAGAACCTCATCTTAAAATGATGCAGGGACACTCTCTCAATCATTTATGATCTGGACCCGAGTAGCTGAGCAGTGCAACTTCCATTAAAACTGGAATGAGCAATGGAATTATGAAAGCCAAATACATATCTTCATCTGTTACTGCTGCAACTTTGAGTGCTTTGTAATGCAGTTACCATTAGGTTTTATTTCACTTGCTCTCTACCTCTCAAATTGCAGAATGCTTTAATACTGAGAGCCTGAAGAGAATTTGAGAGAGAGAGAGGGAGAGAGTGTGTGAGTGTGTGTGTACGTGCACGCATGTATGAGTGTACGTGCCCCTGTGTTCTGTTCAGCCCCTTAGAGACTTGCCTCATTTACAAAGCAGTTTATAGCAGCTTCCTTGTATTTGATAAATTAACAAGATGAGAAAACAAAATGCTCACTGTGAAACTTATAACTAAGGCTATACACCATAATTTCTTTTATGCAATTTGAAAAAGTAATTTTAATATGGACTTTACACCAAGATCTGCCAAGATAGCAAAGAGATAGCTGGCGCTGTAGGTCTGCCATGGGGCTTCCTCCTGGGAACACTGTGTTTGAAGAGTATCCCTGAAGCCCTACGTTTAGAAATACTCAGCTGAACTTTCAAACTTATGACCTACCAGGTTCTGAATCATTAAATATTAAAAGGATGACACAGAAACCTTTAGACTTAAACTTTGCTCCATGTAACAATCAGCAAGAAAAACACCTTGGGTTCTTTGACCACATATTAAACACTCAGTCATTTTAAAGTAGGACCAATCCAGTCTATTTTGCAATGGGCCAGAGTCTGAACATGGGAAATTTTAAATAAAGGTGTTCTAATGGGGTGGGGAAAGTTCATAATTATAGAGGATCATCTATAGCCAAAGGAACAACTAAGTAAAAAGGAAAGGTGTACTTGATACACTTTATAAATGTAGTAAAAGAAGTTACAATTTATGTAACAAGCTGACAAAATTATACATGCATATTGTTCACAGAAAAAATGACTGTTTCTAGCCACAATGATTTATATCCATATATCAGAGGAAGTGGGGGGGGAACCCCAAAGTGCAGATAGGCATTACATATCAAAAGCCAGGCAATGCATGAGAATAAAAGGAAAAAAAAGGCCGACAGTTAATAACTCAACGCATTGGTTTGTCGCATAAGGATGACCATTTCCCACTGTTAGCAGTGAGCTACATACATTAACAGGCAACCTTCTGACAAATCCCATCATTTACTTCCAGAGGAATAACCTGCTTTCCCAGACGAAGGGGTTGCTGTCTAAGCCATAATCCTACAAGAGGGACATTACATCAATTGATCCTGCAACCTCTAGGCAAGTGCAAGGTCTGTTTCTTGCTGAGAAAAGTATCCCAGGTCATAAATTAAGTACAGCTTAACCCTCTGCAAAGGGCTGCAGAGCAGATTGCTGTCGAAAGGCCTGAGACAGCAGTGAGATCTCTGAAGATGCCCCTTGCATGGCAAGACTGTTAAAATTTCATGAAGACTATTGTTCAGTCTAGTACATCCAGGCTTGCATCCTGTCAGATGAAGATTGGTGCACTTGCTATGCCTCAGCAAGGCACTCAATTATGTATTTAGCAACGTGAAAGGGTAGAAAATCAGTTGTAAAAAAACCATGCCAAAATTTTTGGTGACGGCTCCATCATTTTACAGAGGACTTCCCTGGGTGTTAGGACCCCTGGAAGGAACAATCCCTTCACTAGATACAAAACAGCCAAGGCAGAATACTGTTTTCTTGGGAACTTGACAGGATTTCAGATTTATTCAAGGTTAAGATCATTGGTATCATCATGTTAAGCTGACCAGGGACATACAGGCAACCCCACTTCCTCTACAACATTAAGGGGTCCCCTTGAATGGCAGAAGCCCTGCTAGCACAAGCCCTTTTCTGCAGACTGACCTGCAGCCACATTGCAGGGTTTTGTCAGCAGAGCTACATTACGGGGTGAGATCTTTTCATGTCCTTTGCCTTGCCAACACAAGTGATGCCAGCTAAACTCTATAATGCAGACACAGCCTTAGAAAGGAAACCTGAGTGGCAAAAATAAATAAATTGTAACCAAAAAAGTGTTCAGGTGAAGAATGGCTGGTCTTCTGGTCACCTCTGCAGCCCATATTTGCAGGGCAGCAACTTAGTAGGTGGAAACAGATGCAGTCCAAACCGTCCCAGCCAGGAACGCTCATACCTGAGGTATGATAACAAAAGCTATCATTTTTCTTTGCAACTCCACATGCAAAATTCTTCCAATTTATAGAGTTGTTTTTAATACCAATATCAGTCCAAATAAAATGGGATTTTTGATGCCACTATAATCCTTGTTTAATTTTTAAATAATACGCCAAAGCCTACAAAGCTCCATTGTGCAATTCCTTCTGGTGGGGCAGCTTTAAAAAAAAACCCCACAAGTGCCTAATTTATTTTTGGCGACATATGGAAAAGTTCAATATTTATGTGTTGTATCCCTCGCCTCCATTCAGTATGCTACTATTCTGCAAGTTCCTGCTACTTCCTCAGTTTGGCTCATTTCACTTGCAGATTAGATAACCCTTTCATGTTTCTCCAATACAGGGTCTAGATTTAAAAAATAAAATAAACCCATGGCCATGTATTTTACCTCTTAGAAGTTAAAAATCAAAACAAGGTATGAATTCAAAAGAGGTGAACGGTATTCTCAGCATTTTATCTGTCCCCAAAAAACTGGTCCAGCTAACTAACTGTTCCAGGATTTCATTATAGATCTGTTGTGGGGGGAGGAAACAAAACCCCACACACCACTGTTTGCACTGAAGGTGGGAAATGACTCATTTGGACAAGGATATTTAAAACCAAGATGAAAGTCATTCAGCTGTTTTCAGAATTAAAAAACCGAAACCAAATCCCTTCCCCCTCCCTTACTACATACACTGTGTTTGTATACCGAACATGTTGGACTGTTTTACCACAGTAAATCTGACAGTCTAATCCACTGAACAGACAGTTCCCTTGCATCTTCCTAAATGCTAAAAAAAACCCTAAAGTTGTATGGAATAAATTATTTAAAAGAAGCGGCTGTCTTAGACATATTGTAGATCAACTCCTCACACTCTGCTTAGCCTAAGAACAGACATGTCAACACACTAAACAGGTGCCATTCCTTGGAATATGCACTCCTCTTGGTCATGGAGCTAAATGTGGCGGGCCAAAAAGGAGTGGGGCAGGGAAGGTTGCAATGGCACAACTGAGTAGTGCTGCAAGCTCAAGGCAGGCTTCAGGAGTCCTAATTGATTAATTAAGGATAATACTACAAGAGATGAACCATGGATCTTTGCTATATTACAGCTACTCTCCAAAGGTGGGGGGTTGAGGATCATTCCTACAGCAATACAATATGTCCAGGCAGTGATTTTGTATGCCCTTCTTTAAGGGGGTGGAGAAGAAGCATTTTTCCACCTCTGTAGGTTAGTGATTCTAAAATGGAATCTTTTTAAGGGTGTCATCCTGCCCCTGCTGTGCCAGCTGCTGTGTAGGGCTGGACCAGGGGTGCCCCACTATAGTGAGGCTTGATAGCAAGGACTGCCATGCTGTCGGTAGCTTGCCCGAGTCCAAACCAAATATCGTACTACATGGACAGGATATAGTACGTGCCACCCCTGCCCCTGTACTTCCTACTGGTCATGGCGTACTCCCCTTGGCTTCATTAAGGCAAAGGTGGGTGGACATGTCTTCCTCCAGCAGCAAAAAGGAATGACTTCACAGGAACTAGTTGCACAGCAAAAATTTAAGCATGTACTTAAGTATCTGCAGGGCTGAGGCCTTAATTTGAAGAATACAATGACCACATTTGTGTACACAATTTGGCTAATTTATTTGTAAGTGCATCAAAATAGCTATTTGCATACAACTATGGGAAACATGCGTACAAATTAGGTGTGGAAGTACATACAGTACTTGGCTTGCCCAATGACTTGCTTTATCTTGAGACAGAAATGATAAGTAGTGGCTTTCTCTAATGAGCATTTAAAATCTTAATTTTCAAAAATGTTCTTGTGCAATTATTGTGACTGTATGCACATATGCATGATTTGCATACAATTTCAGTAACTGTATATTTTTGTACATAGAGTTAAAAGAAAGAGGCTCTTCATCTCTAATCATACAGTCCATCCTAGTGAAAACATCTGAGCGTAATCTAAAGGAGAGCAGAGATGTAAAACTTTATAAATTAAGTATCTTCTTCTTGGATAAGTAATATTCAGTTACACAGTGCACATTTCATTTATCTTGATTCTTTCCAAGTCATGTGATATTTACTATCCCAAAAAGAAATGCTTCTGAATATCAGGAAACTTGGTTCTGTTTTCTAAGAGGGAGGCTGACTCAATCTACACTTTTTCATCCCAGAGAGAATGCTCCCTGTCAACAGTCCCCATTTCAGTGAAAAACAAAACAACCAGTAGCCTATTAATCCCAGTTCAAAAGTTACATCTGTGTATCAACAAAAGGCAAGGAGCCAATTTCTGTGAAAAAATGACCCCAAGTTTAGCTGTGCATAGATCCAGCCATGCCCTGTTTAAACTGCATTAAAATACAGGCCATGCTAAAGTCTCACCACTCAACACAAAAGAAAAATCTAATGCAGATGGAGATCTGAAAGTTCAGATTTCTAGATGGCCCCAAAACAGACGTGTGTTGTCAGCCATGGAAAAAACTCAATCCCTGTCCAGCCTATTTCAGAAGAGATCTTTGTAGGAAATGTAATGTTCAAGTTCACATATTCACTACAAGTGGAAGTTTCATTTTGAGCTCCGACGTCCTCTCAACTTGAGGGGGCCAGATTCTGATACCCCTAATGCATGTGAATTTAACAAGTCATTTAAGTGCTATTCTCTACATGTAATGATATCAGAATCCAGTCTAAAGAAATCAGCAAACTACTTTATCTAGGCAAAAAGAAGAATATCAGTAGACACTTTCCAGATGTAAAGCACACAACAATTTCAATTTCACTTGAAATGACTTATATAGCTAGGCACCTGGTTACATTCAAAGTTTTTCCTTTTACACAAAAACGGGCTTCAAAGGAATAAACTTGCAGATTCAGCATTCTGTTCTGATACAGGAGGAATGAACATATAAAATCAGTGGTTCTCAAACAGGGTGCCATGGCACTGAGGTGCCTTGAGATCCTTGCGTGGCACCTTTGAAATGTTAGCACTGTTTGGTGTGCAAACATGACATGATAGATCCAGAGGCCGCATCCAGACGAGTAAAGACATGTGGTTCCCTGGGGACAAGAAGCCGTGGTATACCTTGTGCCACTGCTGCTTGTCTCCAGTTTTCCATGCCACACACCCTCTGGCACACAGCAGGTTACCCCGGATGGGGTATGGGAGGCTGGAGCCAGCAACTTGTGCTGGCCCCAGCAGCCTTACCTGACATCCTGGGGGGCTGGAGGTCCTGGGGTCCATGGCACTCCTGTAACTTGAAGCCTGGCCAGCAGACAGAGCATAGCTCTGGTGAGCCAGGCTTTGGTTTTGGTTAGCACACGCTGCAGCCATGTGCACTGCCCCATTTTTCCCACGCAGGTTTTTTGACTCTGGGATCTCCCAGGGTCAAAGCAATGTAGGAAACGCCTGAATGTGCAGTGCGTGGTGCTGCAGATGGATCAGTGGCACCACATACTGCATGGCCACACTTGTCTGGATATGGCCAGGGAATCCATGAAGTGAAAAACATTCTGCCTTTTTGTGGTCTTTCTGAGTTCTTTGCAACAGAAGAACTGCTCTATTATTTTTCCGTAGACAAAAAACAAGTGAAAACAAAGAGCTGGCATTTTCCAAGGGGTGCCTTAAGTCTATTCAGGAGTGCCTCAAGTCTAAAATGGTTGAGAACCACTGATATAAAATGTTACCTTCATTTTTCATAAAAAGAAATAATTTAATGCCATTATCTGAAGCAATACATGAACATATCTGATCTGGCCCAAAAAGGATTTGCCAACTTAAAAGTTCTAAGCTTGGAAGTCACTAAATTCTTCAATCAAGATCTGAAAATTATTTCTGTTTTCATCTGCAGCATGTTCAAGTCCTAATTCTGTGGTTTGCAGTATGTAGCCATATGTTAGCATACATGGAATCACGTCAGTGAGATTACAATGCAGCAGCTGCTGGGACAGCATGCCTTGGCTTGAAGGGCAATCTGGTGATAAAACACCAGATCACTTAGATCAGATGGCAAACAGGCTGCTGAAACCTTTGCTGAACAATTTCTGCAGCAATGAAGGAGGAGTTGCAACTTTCCAGTTAAGCAACAAAATGCAGCATGAACACACGCTTCAAATTTGCCATCACCACAAAGTTGAGATAGCTTCATTCAGAGGGAAGATATCTGAAAGCAGCAATGCACCATACCTGCAGAAATCAGAATATCATTTTGTGTATTTTTAAAGCCAGCATGAGCATTTGGGAACCCAGGCCTAAGACTGAAGCAACAAAGTAATGCAAGGAGTAAGGGAATACCTTTTGATGTTGGCTTCAAAATTTTCTAAGGATTACAGAGGGAAACATTGATTTTAACATTGATACAAATATCCAGTCTATATCCTGTTTAAAAATACCACATTTGAGGAACAACTTTAAGAGGCAAATATCTTGCTGCTAACATTTTGTTTGCAAAGCAATGATTATGTCTATTCAAAATGTTTAGGCTTTGGGTTTCAAGGCTGACTGCATGCAGGTGCATGTTTTTCTAACAACTTAGGCTCCAATATTCTAGTCTGCACAAAACTGTAAATGTATTTATGTTCAACACAGCAACTCCTCATTTCCAGTGCTAGTCAGGATATGGTCAACAATTCACCAGGGGAATCATGGTTAAACACTCAGCATTTGCAGATTACATCAATAATCCTCAACAGTTTTGATAATTCAGAAGGGGGCCGGGGGTGGAAGAGAGATATTTTTAATACATTATTCCTTAAAAACACAATCCCTGGAAAATGGGATTTAAAAAAAAAAAAAA
>NW_017728998.1:4522012-4552591 GCF_001723915.1 Gavialis gangeticus | reverse complement strand
AAAAAAAAAAAAAAAAAAAAAAAATCAAGAGTCTGTGGAGCCCATAAACTATATTTACCACTGGACTTTGCTATACCATGAATAAAAGTGACAGATCCAAAAACACTTTATATTCCAACCAGTCGTCTCTATGTCTTCCTCGATATCCATCAAAAAGCTCTCTAACAATTCTTTCAAAAGTCAGCCCACTTCGTTTGAAGACAATAGGATGTATTGTAAAAATCCTCCACCAGACTTGCTTCTAAGACAAAATTTATTTATTGCTCATCCCTACATGGCTGCTTACAAAAAAAAACTACTGCCGAAATACTTCATGAGTATTCCCGGCCAATCCTTGCACTAAGTGATAAACTGAACGATTTGTCCACAGAGGCAAAAGGCACAGAAGGATCATCCTTCTAGGGTGCTGCTGTGCTTTATGCCGTTTCCTTTCAGCGGTGTGAATTAATGATGTAATTGCAGCAGGACTACCCCTCTGAGTTATTGTTAAAAATAGCATGTGCACGATACACTGATGAAATATATCCAGTCTAGGCAGTGAGGTAATGCAATAAGTCCACTGCTTTTACAGGGGCCTAAAGAGCAATTTCACAGAGAAAATGAAGCACTAACCTTTTTGCTTAGCCCCATGTTTTTAATTTGTGAAATAATCAAGAGCAGCATGTCGACATTAGGCCACAAGCACCATTTTGCATGCAGTGACATATTCAAAAATGTTTTCAGTTTAACAGATACCAAACAAACGGTGGAGCTTGACATTTAACACCTCTCTAGAGCTAAGGACAACTACTTGGCTCCTTCTCTCCTCCAGTGACACAGGAACTGCTGCGCTGCAACAGATGCACAGTCCACCAAGTGCAATATCCTATACCTAACAGTGAACAGCATGAAATGCTTCAGAGGAAGGTGACAGGAACCCAGCACAAGCAGACGCATGCAAAATCAATCTCGTAACTACTATGAATTAGTATTAGACCTTCCATGAAGACCCTCCATGAAGGTTTAATACTAATTTGTAGTAGTTACAAGATTGATTTCAATCCTGATATGTGAGGTTTTTTTCCTCTCTCCCTTCCAATTTTTTTTTGGCACTTAACTATAAACAACTACAGATATTCATGTGCATATCCAGTTCCTTATAATCTTGCTAAATTCTTGGCTTTAACATATTATAATAAACCATCACAAAACACCTAGCTCTCATTCAGTACTTTTTCTTAGTGGCTCTCAAACTTCACTAATGGCAGTCATCTGCAGTAAAAAGAGGAATCAAATCAATGGTTTTTCCTTCACCTCAAAAGAACAGAACAGTTGTGCGAAATTTTAGTGCTTTGATTTTTTAATACCGATTTGGTCTTCAGATTTATTCTGCCTCATCCCAACCCCATATTCCTTAATGCTCAGACAGTAGCACGACTGTTTCTGTTTACTTCTTTGTGCGCCATCACAACAGGACAATGTGAGCAGGTATATGCACAGATTGAAGACTTCCTCAGCCTGAAGATGAGTGTTTGTACCGGAAAGCTTGCAGAGAAGGATTTTGCCAACTATTTTAGCTGGTCTAATAAAAGAGATCAGATTTGCCCAAAGCACCTTGTCTGCAGATTGAAGAGTGCCATTTTTACCTGCGTAAGCAAACCTGTAATCCATGTGATCACCGCTTTCTAAAGTCACTCGAACATTTATGCAAAGACTTTGCTATTTCAGGGTATTCTACTTTTATCTGTGAGCCCCTACATAATGAGAATTATCCCTTTTCAGGGACAGGTACTCTCGGCAGCAGAGCTGCATTTACACCACCAGGATTCCTGGCTTCTGTGCTGAAATCCCCCAATGCACCTCCATATCTAAACTCCCCTTGATTATTTATCTGCAATCTAAAAGCATCCTATGAGTTTTGATCTGTGCATCAAGACATTTGATATGTAAATCCCATTACTGGCATCACCTGGGCCTAAGAATAAGAGAACTAGTAAAACAAACACAAGACAAAACATGGACTTCTCCTTCTAAATCCGCAAGACTTTCAGTCAAATTTATGAGGTACTATTTGCAAAGGGTCTCTGCCATCAGTGGAAATCTAAATTACATTGGTTCTTTATTCCTCACAAGCCATCTGTTGGTCATGCCAAATACTGAATGTGTGCAATTGTGACCACTTCTAAGAAAACAAAATATATAGAAGGCAGGACATTGTGGCATCCAAGAAGGGGAAGCTGACTAAAGAAATATTTGCAGTAATATCAGGGTAAGAAAAGAAAATAGCTGGCACTCTAGGCAGCTATTTATGAAATGTTCTCTTTCCCCTCCACCCACCTCCACTTTTTCAAACCAGGCCAATGTGTCACATCAAGGCTTAGTACTAGAGGTAATGCGTCTCCTGCTGCTGCTTATTCTCTTGGCTCAGTGCTTTTCAATCTTTTTTCATTTGTGGACCCCTAAAAAACTTCAAATGAAAGTGCAGCCCCCTTTCGAAATTTCAAATGTGAGTGCAGACCCTTCTGAATGGTAAATGTGGGTATTCACATATTTTTGCTTAATCAGTCATCTTTCATGGACCCCTTTGACATAGTCTGCGGACCCCCAGATGTCTGCAGACCACAGGTTGAAAGCCACTGTCCTAGCTGAACCCCTAATATATTGTTTCTCATTTACAGTAACAGTCATCTCTTGTCATTTTATCCCAAATCCTCCAGTATTTGGGGGTTTTCTTAGACTCCCAATTCTGGGATTTGTTTGATTATGAAGATCTCTCAGCTTTTTTTTTTTTTTTTTTTAAAGGCTTCTAGTTCTCACGTTTACAAAGAAATAAAGTAAAAAGACCCTACATTACATTTAAATGACATTTTGATCTTTCAGGTCCTGACCCACAATTTTTGGGTACCTGGTCTTGACAATCCTAGGGGTGGTAATGACAGTCCATGTTTTATTCATAATAAAGGGAAATCTAAGTAGAGGGATGGGGTTTTCCTTCAATAAATTGCTTCTTGAAAGAGCAATACAGAAGCTGGCTGGTAGACAGAAATGCAGACTAGCATGTAGTCTGGATTATGCTACTGAAAGACTGATATTTACCCCAATTAAAGCTTTTTTCATCTGCACTGGGTCGTTTCTTAGAAAGGAATAAAACACAAACACATCCTGAGCCAATTTTGCACGCATGCAGATTACTGGAGAGTTGTGGTTTGCAACACCGGGCAGCTGAATCTTGCTACCCACAGATCAACACGACACACATCTGGACATGCAAATTGCTTCAACAGCAGGAGCTTCACAGGCATGAACTCTGGACACAGCAAGAGACCCAGACAGTGATTCAACATGAGAGTCGGAGCTAAACATGTCAAGTAGAAGATTATTTCTAGCAGGGTATGCAAGGAACTCCTTCCTCTTTGACATGAAAATGCCTTGAGAAGTATACGGGAGCTATGCTAAACAAGCCATGTGTGTCAGTTCTCTTACCTGTTTTTATCAAGATCATCACTGTAGGGTTAGTTTCATACAGGGAAAGTAAAGGACTATAATTTGTAAACAGATTTGCTGCAGCGCCAATTATTTAATCTAATTTCCATCTCAGTCAAGGGTAAAAAAAAAAAGCATCTCAATCCCAACAAATGTGCAGCAGCAGGATACTGTCCACTGTCTCCCCCTACTTTACCTGTGGCAGGTTAGGTTATGTCTTGTGGCTTTGTCAGACTTGTCTACGTAGTTTTGCTAATTGGTTAGAGGATGGATGTATATGGGGGTGGTTGGCATAGGGATGATCCTGCCTCAGGCAGGGGGTTGGACTAAATGACTTCTGGAAGTCCCTTCTAGCCCTATTTCTCTACTTGGTTAGGTATCTGGCCATGGCAAACAATAGAGAAAAAGCCAAAAGACCTATCAGGACAGAGGTTGGTAATAGTATTAGGCACATCTGTACAGTAAACAGAGACCTTGAATAACACATTTCAACTTTAAATGCATCTTCCAAATTTTTTTTAAAGAACGAGGCAGAGGAACTAGAATACTGACCTAGTGTAGATATTTCCATTACGTTTAAAAAATTCCCACTAAAACTGCTTGTATAAAAGCACAAGTCACACACAGAATTTATAGACAAAAATCAATTCTCTAAGTTAGTGTCCAAAATTGACCCTCTTTGCTAGATGACAGTTTACATGCTGGAAAAGTGGCACCAATACTATGAGTTTTCTGTAGACTACCCATTACAGTAAATTCAGAAAACTAAAACCAGAAGAAAGATTCTGGTTCTAGCTTCTGAAAGAAAATATGAACTACAGCCAATTTCTTTCATGCCACCTGTATTATAATTGGAAGTGCATGTCTGCTTCCCACAGTTGTTGCTGGAATGATTGGCAATTTATTTGAACATGCAACCCTGCACAATGATCTGGAGCTGACACTTCATAGCTTTCGTACACACGGGCTGGTTAACAGCTTGCTACCAAATATTAAGGAACAACCGGTAATCTCGTGGCTACGCCAGGCAAGAAAGCTAATATTTTTAACAGTTTCTTTGCCTCTGTTTTCTTGAAAAGGGACCAGGATATCCCAACTATCAGAGGTAGGGCCAATCTTGGGGATAGCTCCGTCAGGCCTTCAGTCAGCACAGATGTAGTTAGGGATCTTCTGGAAGGACTAGACATTTTTAAAGCCGCAGGTCCAGACGCCCTCCACCCAAAGGTGTTGAGGGAGCTGGCAGGGGTCATCGCAGAGCCCTTGCCCAGCTGTATGAGCATTCGTGGTCATCTGGCCAGGTGCCAGGGGATTGGAAACTGGCTAATGTGGTCAATTTTCAAGAAAGGGAGGAAGGAGGACCCAAGTAAAATAGGTCTGTAAGCCTCACCTTGGTGCTTGGGAAGATCTTGGAAAGTATCATCAAGGAACACATCTGTGGGGGGCCAGCAGGGGAGATCACGCTCAGGGGCAATCAGCATGGGTTCAAAGGCAGGTCCTGCCTGACCAACCTGATTGTCTTTTATGACCAAGTAAATAAATCCGTGGATGATGGTGTCGCCATGTATGTAGTCTTTCTGGACTTTAAGAAGAACTTTGACATGGTCTCTCACCCCATCCTCATCAATAAATTAAATGACTGTGGCACTGATGCCTGCACAGTTGGATGGGTAAAAAATTGGCTGATGGGGCGCACCCAGAGAGTAGTGGTGGACGGGTTGTACTCAACCTGGCAAGATGCGAGCAGTGGGTACCCCAGGGCTCTGTCCTCGGGCCCGCACTGTTTAACATCTTCATCAGCGACTTGGACAAGGGGGTGGAAAGCACGCTTTCCAAGTTTACTGATGACACTAAGATGTGGGGCGAGGTGGACACACTTGAAGGGAGAGAGAGGCTGCAACTAGATTTAGACAGACTACAAAAGTGGGCAGATGAGAATAGGATGGGGTTCAATGTAGACAAATGCAGGGTGCTGCACCTTAGGAGAAGGAATCCACAGCATACATACAGGCTGAGGAGTTCCCCTCTTGAAAGCACAAAGGCAGAAAAGGATTTTGGAGTCACTATTGACTCCAAGATGAACATGAGCCGCCAATGCCAGACCGCAGCCAGCAAGGCCAGCCATACCTTGTCATGCATCTCAAGCCGGTCCAGAGAAGTGATACTCCCCCTCTATGCGACTTTGGTCAGGCCGCAGTTGGAGTACTGCATCCAGTACTGGGCGCCGCACTTCAAAAGGGATGCGGCCATCCTGGAGAGGGTTCAGAGGAGGGCCACCGGCTTGGTGAGAGGGCAGCAGGACAGGCCCTACAAGGAGAGACTGAGGGACCTGAACCTGTTCAGCCTCAGCAAGAGGAGGCTGAGGGGGGACCTGGTGGCTGCCTACAAACTCATCAGGGGAGATCAACAGCAAATAGGTAGATCCCTTTTCTCCCCAGCACCACCTGGGGTGACAAGGAGCAATGGTAATAAGCTGGTGGAGAATAGGTTTAGGCTAGAGATCAAGACGCAATATTTTACAGTTAGGGTGGCCAAAATCTGAAACCAACTTCCCAGGGAAGTGATCCTCACCCCTACCTTGGGCAAATTCAAGAGGAGGTTGGATGATCACCTGTCTGGGGTCTTGTGAACCCAGCATTCATTCCTGCCTGTGGCAGGGGGTCGGGCTACATGATCTGCTCAGGTCCCTCCTGACCCCAGCTACTATGAAAAACTTGAGAAAGGGATGAGCTTACAGAGTACCACTTCTATGTTTGAATGGCTGTGGAAAAGGACAAGTGGTATCAGAGGTTCATTTAAGATTCTGTTAGCAATGGAAAAGCTATACTTTTAATAAGATTTGCTCATGTCCAACTGCATGTTTGGAAAGATAGCTCTCTAGGCCTACTGCACTTACATAGTAGACACATGCTGCTGCTGCTACTACATATTCCTGGAGCTTTCCCTTTTCTTGTCAAGCCTGTTTGTAGATTGCTGTTAAAGCATCTTCAACTCCCACTGAAATCACTGACCAAGTGAGTCTGAATACTCAGCACCTTGTTGGAGCAAGTCCTTAGTGCTATCCTCAAACTGACAATACCTATGGGAACGTACTACTTTCCAAGTGTTTTCAGATGTGCAGTTTAGCATTAGCCACCTCCCACCCTCACAACATTCTTAGGCAAGTCATTTAACCCAGTGGGGGCAAACATTTTTGGCAGGTGTGCCACAATTTAGCCCTGCACCCTCTCCAACACCATTTCTCAGACTCATCTGCTCTACTTTCCACCCCCCACCCAATCTGCTGCCCTGCCTTTTGCTTCCTGTTGTCTGCCACTATGCTGCCTGTCCCCTCTCCAATCTGCTGTGCCACAGAGGCTGCCTGTACCACTTGTGCTGCAGGCTGGCCACCCTGACTAAAGCTCCACACCTCAGATTTCTTAGACATAAAATGGAGGATCCATTCTTATGTATATGAAAGGGTTGTATGGGGAAAGATTTAAAAGGAATTGCAATTTTTTCTATTCAAAGCCCATTTCAAGAAGCTGTTAACAGCAACTCACTTGTTTAAAGCAGGATTTGAACAGTTTTCTTTAGGCCGTGGCTAAAAATTTTTGGCTTCAACTGAACTCAAGTGCTGAACTCTACAGAATGCTGAATTTCATTATTTAGCTATATATCAGCCTCAAATAGTTGTTTAATACACACTAGGCTTAGTCTAAGAGGAAAAAATGCAGTGGCAAAATATTTTTAAGAGTAAACTAATCCTTGGATTCAATAGCTAGAATGAACTCCAAATATTTGGTGCTTATAAAACAACTGGCATATTAGGGCCAATAAATAAGGTAGCAAAGTAATGCCTTTGGTGAGATCTACATCCAAATTTGTGGGGAGGGAGGAAGGTGTGTGAAGACGTGCATGTGTACTCAAACATAAAGACAGATAAAAGAACAAAACAAAGCAAAACAGAACAAATATAAATACAGTAAGAGTTCTGTTATCCAGCATCTTACAAGCTGGCATGCTCCACTATGCCGGCTTGTAAGATAAAGTGCAACTGGAAGTGCACTTCCAGTTTCTACAAGCCCCCATTGCTTGGGGCAAAACAGCCTGCACTGCCGAGCCCTCACGGCCTGGGGACATAACAGGTTGTGTGGGACCTGCCTCCTTGTCCCGCGAGGCCCACAGGGCCCCGCAGTCGGGACAGCAATGCTGCAGGACAGGTGGCAGGATGTCCCAGATCCAGCGTGAGAAGCGGCAGCCGGGGCCACTCAGTTAACTGGCATATTTTGTTATCCAGCATCCCCCATTCCCAGGGGATGCCGGATAACACAGCTTTTACTGTATCTGAATAATAATGATGCAGAGTTTGTACACAACAGGTTAAAACTTCAGAGCTAGTACAAACAGACAAGCCTGAGGCTGAACCAATTCAATCTTCACAGGTCAGTCTAAGCTGTGTAGACTGAACCAATAAGTAAGCAAACTGACATTCACTTTTGATTCTGTAAATGCAGCTATATGTCTGCAGTGGCCAAGGCCAAAAGTCAGGAGGCACTAGAGCATGCCTCCCTGCTCAGCTGGAGCAGACAGCTTAGGCCAAGGCTAGCCCACACCCCCTGCAAGGGGTGGAGTTTGCAGGGGAGGTGAAGTGCATCCTGGAAAGTGGGGGACTGCGAGTTAACTTGAATCCGGAAGGGATCTGGGACAGAAGTTCAATAAACTGATTTAACCTAAATCAGTTCAGTCTGGTACTACATCCATCCAGGTTTATCTTAAACAAGTTTCAGCCATTTTGAAAGCAGTTTATGCGCACTGAACTTCTGTTGTGTTACAGATTTGAACTGGTTTCCAATCAGTTATACCAGTTTGTGTGTAATTTCTGTCCCTAGCCCAGAATCTCTCTGAGAATTATAACATGCCAGTACTTAAAAAAAGGTATTTAAGCTTACAGATGACCTCATATTTTTGTAGATATTAAATAATTCCAATTTGTAAATGTCATAATACACTTATTTAAAAAATATCCACATTATGGTGCTGAAGCAGCAGCAAACTCTGGATACCAAACCAGCATGGCTTGAGAGCATATGCTTTGTAATCCTCCTCTTCTGGCATGCTGAGTAACCAGCCAAATGTCAAGCAGTTCTGGAAGAAAAAACTTGTTGAGTTCCACTGCTAGAAAGAATATTGCTGCGATGCACATGGCATATGCGTGTGGGTGCATGCGTACATGTGCATTTTTTAGGGGAGAAGGTGATGTGAAAGGGGGCGCTGGTGGTCTTAGAAGTGAGAAGATAAAAAAAGGACAAGAGAAGAAAAAGACAGCCAATGATCTCCAAGGAAAATCTGGTAACAAAATAAGATTACAGTAGAAGGCTCTGTGTAGCTCATCCCATCACAGAAATCTAGTAATTCAATTAAACATGTACTATAATATTATGCAATTTTTCAAATAACTTACAAATTTGCTGAACTTGACTGGTTTGTATTCAGTGCTTACACATATTTGGTGCATAAAACCTCTATTCTGGCCAGATAAATACAATCCACCAAATAGCTCAAAGTGGTAATTTCTACATTTGTTTTTATCAGTAGGTTGCAACCTTTTCTACGCATGCACACATAAAAAGGTATGTACATTGCCACAGGGAACTCTTCATTTCCAGGACAATTTTTTTTTTTTTAATTTAAAGCCAAATCAAAATTTTCCATGTTTCCTGATCTGAGGAAAACCAACAGCTTAACATTGGTGATTCTCAACCAGGGTGCTGTGGCATCTTGGGGTGACCCGAGGTCTTTTCCAGGGCACCAAATGTTAGTACTGTTAGGCATGCAAACACGATTCACAGGATAAACCTAGAGATTTCAAGTAGGAATCCACAGCATTAATAATATGCCGACCTGAGATGGCCCTTCTGAGTTCTTTGCAACAGAAGAATTTTCTATTACTTTTCAATAGTAAAATAATAAAGAGTAAAAACTAAAAACTGGAATTTTCTGAGGGCTGCCTTGAGTCTACTGAGGGGTGAGTCAAATCAAAAATGGCTGAAAAAACACTGCATTGCATTTTTATTTAATGTTGTTTTAGAACCTTAAAATGGAAACGGGGTTGACTGACATCTTCAGAACTGTCTCTCTGATAAAGGAAGTAATTTGTACATGGTTGTTTTTAAAGCCACAGATGGTAACAGCTCATCACTGCTCTGGGAACCCTGTATTTTCTCCTCTTTAACAAACAGTGTCACAACTGGACTGATCTCTAACTTCAGAAATAAAGCAATACACAGTAACGATTTTGTTTGCTGACAATCTGAAAATCTTACAAGCTGTTATTACCAAAGCAAAAGTTAAAGTTTTCTTGCTGAATGTGATTTAATTGTATGCATATTTCCTTCTCCAATCATTAATTCATTCAGATTTTTAGCATTTAAGGTTTGGTAAAGAATGTCACTGAATCCCAAGTGACATTCCTCTTTCTTGCAATATGAATTCTTCTTGCTATTCCCAAAGAGCCTGAATTCTTCCTCAAACTCCTTTACAGTTTTTCATCTCACTTCCTCACTCAGATATCTTGATTATCACTAGTGTGCAACTTCCCTCTAGAACTTTCCAGCAATCACTCGACCACTTCAAATCAGTTGCACATTTACTTTCTAGTTCCTGAAAATTCTCCATTCTTTTGAGGTTTTACCTTGAAAGTAATTGCAAAAATAATCCCACTTACTTGGCAACCCATAAGCAGATCTATGATAAAGTAACAGACAATTGAGGTTACTGAGAAAACCTGAAGTGATACAATGACAACACGCATCATTGCCTGTGTTATCCTGAAAGCACTAAACAACCAAGATGATGTTTTCGGTCATGAGACTGCCCAATAGGAGCAGTGACTTAGTTCCAAAACATCCCACAAGAGAGATCATACACTTGATCTTAGCCCACAAAAGGCCGGGAAGCCACTACATGCCTTCTTATATCCTCTCGCACGTTCACGTTAATACTAGTATTTCACTCGTTTCTATTTCCATGATACCGAAACCAGATTAGTGCAATACATCTATTTTTGGCTGCAGAGTGCTGTCGTCTTTTTTGTTTTTTAGTTGCATGCTAAACCTGTTCATAAAAGTGAAAACACAGATAACATTACAGAACCACCCAAAAATATCAAGAAACAGAAGTTTTCGTTTCAAAGCAAAAGTTCAAGTAGTCGACCCTGCAAGCATCTAGGTAGCAAGTAACCAGCAGGCTCAGAGGGCTGCCAAGGGCAGTGCTCAAACTGGCAGTTATCTGGATGCTGCTTAGGTTCAGCGGCCACAGAACTATTCCAATGTCAGTCTGCCTGCAAATATTCTGGCTTGCAACAAAATCCTAGATTTCACTGTCTTTGAGCAAATTACTAGTAATTTTGAAACAAATCAGAGCCACAGTTTGAGGCCTGGCTACACATACAAAAGCTAAGAACTGTAAATTGTTGGTCTCACATGATTATACAAGAAAAAGAAATCTAAAAAGGAACCTCATCTGAGAGGGACTGCTACCTTTGATTGTAATCTGACCTGAAAGGTATACCTTTGAGGAAACAAAGTATGTAAAGTGATATTTTCCAGAAATGAAAAAGGCACAGATTCATTATATCAACAGATATAATGCAGTTGTTTGCCGTGGTTGCTGTTAATTCCAAGTAATACAGTTTTAGTTCTGTAGACACGGTGTACTCAGAGAAACAGCCCTGCACCTTTTACTACTGATTTCAGCATGCTGATATGAGTATTAGGTAAACAGCTAGAGAACAGGCCTCATGCCCCCATTTTAAACTTCACAAAGACTGTGCAAGATGGATGCAAACTGCTTGTTCAGACCAGGGGCAGGCAATTATTTTGGGCAGGCTTACTGAGTTTCGGCAAGCCATCGAGGGCTGCATAACAGGCAGCCCTGGGCAGATTAATATTAATTTTCTAATTTTTTTTAGGGGCCCAGCAGGCTGGATAGAATGGCCTCCAGCCCCTGTACCACATTTTACCCATCCCTGGTTTAGACAAAATGCAGGCAAGGAGTTAGGTTAGTGGACCAGCAAATTACCTTGACTACACAAAAGACTGCTAAGATCACAGTTGCCTCACCTGAAGTTATGTTGAGCCATTAAGAGGCATGTGTTTTTTTTCCTGTGTTAGTAGTGGGAATTGAGTGAGAGTTGAATGCAGGGAAAAATAATCAAAAGGCAGTGGACTTCTGCCATCTCCTGGAAAATTAAACTGGCTGACAGTGGAAGAAGCCAACTTCAATACTGTATAAAAAGGAAAATAGTAGTCAGAGCACTGACACCTATATGGGCTTGCAACAGTGGATTGCACTGTATAAATCTTTAAAGAGAACTCTTCCTACAGGGAGCTCCAGGAGCTAAGACAGATCAAAATGCAGTGTGATAAATCTTCAGAGAAGCAAAGCGCTAAGAGTACAGTTTTCATGTTTTGTCTGTTTTGCACTTTACATTGCCTATATTATAAAGAGTCTTTGTTTTGTACTTCAACATCTGGTCTACTGCACTTTATCCCATTGTGCTTTTGGAAAATATGCTGTGGTCACTGACCACGTTTAGTGCATTGCTAAACCCTGTCACATGACAGCGCAATATCATTCATTGCCTGCATGTGTTATCCACCTAAGGGCTGAATCATTCCCATTTTCAACAACACAACATACAAAGGTATTTAACAACATCTTTGGCGAGAGAGAAAACTATCAGAATTGCAACACAGCTTATCAAACTGCAAACCAAAGTTTTCATTACATTTTAATCAAATTTTACACAAAATTTGATCTTAATGAAATGGAGACAAAAGTGGAATCACCCTTCTTGTGCCTGGGGCTCCTGTAAATAAAGCAAGGTTTCTGTCTCTGAGCACACAAAGCTGAAAACAAAGGGTAGATGACAGGGCGAATGGAAACCTCCTGACAATTTCTGAACCAAGAAAAATCGTGGTATCCCACACATGACCATGCACCACCTGGATTCCCAGTTTCTACTAGCCAAGGTTGAAATCGTTTGCAAGTTTTATCTGTGTGCCAACCGATATGACTTGGCTTGATATGCACCTGACCCTTGTGCCAGCTAAGGGGGCTAGAAGCTGCATCTGCAGGGAGACCAGTCTGGCAGCTGGGTCTCAGTTTTGAGTCCAGGATCTTCTCCGTAGCTGGGGCAGCCCAGCCCTACCACATTTCACAATGGAAAAGGAATGAAGAACATTAGCAACTCAGCCATAGTCCCAGATGGAAGAACAAAGAGCCAGTCCCAGAAAAAATGTCCCTTTAGGAAAGGGTTTGATGCTGGATGTGTCCAGTAGGCAAAACTAAAACTTTGTTTTGTTTAAACGGCAGCATCCAATTAGGGAAATCAGCATTTTGGGTAGTTCCCTACCTCAAAGGCTCTACCACAAGAAGCTCCTTTATTTGTTCACTCTTTAAGTCAGAAAACTCTGGGAGGTTTGAGATTGAGCTGTTCCAGATCCAGGCTGGCAGTCAGACTTGGGTCTCCACCCCAGCCTGCAAGGAAGGGAGCAAAGCTGTTTGGTAGACACCTCCACACATGGAGGAAGGGTCAAAACAAACTGTTTTTGTTGATGACTAACCACAAAACAGTTTACAATCTCTTTTAACAGAGAAAAAGAGTTACTAACTATAAAGTCATTTGTTCCCTGGTTTTAACTGGCGATCCCAAGTGACCATTGCAACATTAATTAGACGGCCATACTCCCTACAAACTGGTTATTCTCAAGTTTACAGAGGAAAATACAACTACTTTTCACTCTGTACCATAACAAATCTTGGCACATAGTCAGTACTGGAATAATAACCATGGTCCAAGAATGAAAAATATGTAATGCTGAACCCAGTCCTATTTTTATCAGAGGGAAATTACAATCTTTGGCAAGTTTTTGCTTAGCACTGCATTTTTCTTCTGTGTCCTGATAGCTGAAGAAAGAGTTCCTTACACTGTTATTCTGCTGTAAACGCATTGCTACTTGGAACTATTGGAAATATAATTGGGTACATCACACAATAGGGGTTTCCAGCAGAGTCAAGCCAATTTGCTTAGAATGTGCAACTAATTTCAAGCTGCTTTGGTTTCACCATCTCTGCAAATAAATAATGTCACACTTAAAAGCACCTTTGATCAAGGATTTCCAAGTGGCATTAAATCCATTTGACAAACTTGGAGTGGTGTGGGTGGGGAAACGATGGGATGGGAGAGAGAGAGAGGGATAACTAAAACGAGTTATACCGCAAAACAGTAATACAGGCGCAGAAGAAAACCAAGAAAATCAACTTTACAGGTCACTTCTAACTATTACATGATGTTGCCCCAGTAATGAAATCCCAGCTTCTTACTTTTCAACTACTCACACAGTCCATGACTCGTTGAATTTATGGTTACATTTTAAGTCTAATTAAAGTTAGAAGGAAAAATACTACCTCGAATTAAAATTTAACTAGGTAATTTATCTGCATTAATCTTTCTATACAGAGCTATTTTTTATTAATCCTACAAAGCCCATTTACAAAAGCAGCTCTACACAAGTATAATACTAGCTCCACAGCTCAAAGAATGCCTCAACACAACACTGGGTCACATACTTCTCTGACTGCAATAAAAACCAACTGCTGGAGTGATACTTTTAAACCAGCAAGGCATGAACTAAAGGCATTTTAATTTATAAGACAAACCCATGGGTGTGGTAATGGAAAGGAGTATAACACTCCTGCACCTCAAAATTTCAGGAAACCTACATTTTGGTTGTGTCATTATGCAACGTATCATTAAATAACAAGTCCGGTTGCTGTGCTGCAAACCCTTTTTCTATGCCACTTTAAGGTTAGCTATACCCATGGTAATGTATCATTTTTCTATATGTTAAAAAAGTCAGAGTGCACACTAATGGCTAACTTCACTCACCATCAAAATTCCCAAGCAAATTTTTAAATAACTGATGATATCAATATGAGAGATATGCTTACAAGACAACATTGGATACCGAAAGGTCTGTGCATGTATCATCCATTAGGAACACAGCATTACATTCAGCAACTAAAGATTATGGATCAATATGCAGACTCTGAGAATTAGCAAGGGGCAGGCCGCCTCTCCTACCCTTTACCCCCTCCTCCCAGTGCGCGCACACTCTTCTAAAATGTCCTCTTGAGAGCCAAGAGAAAAATGAAATCGCTGTGCTTCCAACAGCTGTCTCGACTCTACAGAAAAATAGCCATGCTGCCCCAGATAACATTTTTCATTCTATAAAATATTAACAGCCTACTTCCACAAAAACTCAAGATATATGGCCCACCATGAAAATAAGAGATGGTTAGTTATTAAGAAGGCATACTTGACAAGAGTTAAAAGGAATTTAAAATTGTAAGCAACATTCTTGATAACCTCCCAGCCGAGTAATAAACATCTCCTACTATGCACATCTAATTGTTTATTGGTAGATCTAATGACCATTCTCCATTTACAGCATAGTAACCTTGCTAAAACCAACTGATTAGCAAAGAAGCACAATTCCACTTGTGGATCAAGATTTCAAAGTTCTCTCTGCTTGCTGCAAGGAGGACTCTCCCCCTTTTCCAACAGGATGGAAATTGTGCAACAGAAGTCGGGACGCACCTTTGGAGTGTTTCCCTGACGGCCTCTTGGGTAACGACTCCTCAACGGAATGTGCTGATGTATGTAGTGCATTTTCCAAACTGTTACTGACACTGTTTATTGGGGTCTCGGATCTTGGAGTGACCTGGAAAAAACCATAATAAATAAAGCTGTAGTAACTCTAGAACAGTCTATTTTCCTCTACTGAATGAAGAGTACTTCAAAATCAGTTAAGCAACATCAAGAACATTACTACTCTCTTCTTAAGCAGTTACACACATTTCATTATATTTTTACAAGTCGTATGGGGAAGTTGTTGTTAGCAGCCATTTGCAAATCTGGATTGCCTACTGCAATCCACATGGTACGAAACACGTATTGCGCACATGCTTTATTAGGCTTCCAAGATAGTTAACTTTACACCTGCTTACAAGATGGTTGGCCCCTGCCTACAACAATTAACTTCAACAGGAAACCTAGAATTTATTTCTTACTCTTGTGAGTGGCAGCCATTTTTAACATTGTGTCATGCATTTACAAAAGATGCAGACTGAAGGTACGACTTTAAAATATTACTACGATAAATTACAAGCAACTTGTTTCATTTCCCAAAGATACTGCATGACAGAACAACTCACTTGGCTTTGAAGCCTGGGACCTTGCCATCAAGATCATATTTTGTTGAAAAATTACTCAGTGTGAAAAAAGGAAACTTGAACAGCTGACTGCATCAAACCAGACTTTAAAGCCTAATATGTATCTTTTAGGCTGCACTAAGCATAAGGAACATATTTTTGCTGTTACTCAAGAGCTGCAGAAGCGAATATAAATCACAAGAAACAGAACAATTAAACTACTAGAGTTACTGTCCATACCAGCATTCACATCCGTGTAGAGAAACACCTGTTTTAGCAGTCTGATGTTTAGAGTTTGCCACAAACAGCAAGTCAAGTAGCGTGTCAAATTTTGTAAGTAATAAAAAGCAGATACAAAGGACAGTCACATTAGTAGCACTAAACACAAGGACGTAACTACTTAAAGGAAAATGTGCATCTTAAACAGGTAACATCATCAAAAGCGCTCAAACTAAGGCATTCCTCGATTATTCAAAGACCACATTTGAACTAGCAAAAAATCCCAGTGTGTATGACTACAATCCCAATTTCAGTTATGATTTATGAAAGAACAGAATATGGGACAAGAAAACAACATACCAAAAGAACCTAGTTGGTATTCATTGTAACAACAGTTCAATTTTCTATAAGGAACAAGGCTCATTCATACGGCCGTCATTCCAGGCAAAGACATTTTTCTAGAAACACCTTGTGTACCCTACTGATAGTCTGGTAGCGCATGACCAACTGGATTATATATTTTGCTTTTAGTATAATGTGTCTCCACTTTGGTAGAGTATTATCCTTTTGTGGCTTTGATTTTTAAACTTTGACCTTCACAAGTGGGCACACACATTTTCACATTAGTCTGCTTTTATTATTCAAAAGTTTACTCGGATGCCTCTTGCCAATTACACGGTTGCCTTGATATCATCTTCATCAACAACTTGCAGATTAATAAGGCTCGCAATGATATGCATAACTCTCTTACAAATACCAAAAGGACTCTACAGAAGCTTGAACAAACAGATAGTCCTGCACTGTTCCCCGAAGCACTTTGGCATTCATACCAAAGCATGAGTTTTGGTACAGTGATGCTCAACTTTTTGGCTCCACAGGCCAAATGAGTGGTGCAAGGCTGGCCACAGGCTAGATTAGACACAGCATGCCAGGATAAGGCCCCACTCTATCGCTGCATGCCCAGAGTCCCACAATACACCCAGTTGGCCCTCAGCATCCACCCCTGTGACCCAGGATCAGGGCCGTGTCCTTGTGCCTCCTCCATCCTGCCCCTCTGGCTAGGATCGAGGGACTGGTGCTCCTGCCACTGCCCCACATCTCAGGATCAAGGGACTGGACCCTGCATGCCAAGATCAGGCTCCAGGCCCTGTGCCACCCTCATGGACAGGGCCAAGCTCTCTGGCCCACGAGGCTCCCCACAAACCCAAAAAACTGACAGCAAGGGAGCAGTGCCACTGCTCCCTTTCCTGCTGCCAAAAAGTTTTGGCCTGAAAGGCTTCCAAAAAGTCCAAATGACATGATACCAGGGGCTGGGTTTGGCCCAAACACCCCTGCTCTATACTGAATATTGAAGAGAAATTTCATCACAGTGCCACTGGTGTTAGGAAGTTTAATCTCAAAAACAGAGCAAAGCAAAGGTATTCTCTAGATGAGTGGATCAGAAGATGCAGATCATAAAAAGGAAGCCCAACAGTCATTTTCAAACACAATTTCAAGTGCTTATAAACACATGTCTACACTGCGGATTTCAGAAATTCTCTTAACTCACAGCCTTTGTCTGGGAAATACATTTCCTCTACTTATACTCACTTCTTCCAGACAGTAATCGTCTTCACTCACAGCTTTCAATTTTGTACACTCAAGAACTAACAGTCACTTCCTCCCAGGAAGGCCAAATTATTTTTGTTCTTTTTGGTAAAAATGAATTTAACCCACGTCTTAATCAGCTAAACTCATTTGCTATGCGATTCACTCTCAAGTCAGAAGTACTGGAACTGACATGGAACAAAATATGATACAGAACTAATGCAAAGTTCAGACCTGTTCCAAACAAAGTATTTTAGCTAGCAAGCAAATGGGAGTATGAGCACAAAATTAAGGACTTAAAATCTTGGTCCTGACTTTAAATGACATTTTTTACTGCGATTTCCTTTTTCTTGGAAAATTTCAAGAATGTGCAACATCAAAGGATATGGAAGCCTTTTTAAAAAAAGGGTTTCTAACCAGGCAAATTTTTGCACCCATAGGCTCTTAAAAAAAAAAAAAATAAGAATCACATAGTTCATACGTGTATGGACTGTCAAGCCTACAGACCTAGAAAAAGCCTGATGAAAGAAAAAAGCATCCACGTTTATATATAACTTGCTTTCTTTTTATGCTTTTAAGGCTATACTGTTTTTGGAAAAACAGGTTTGATATTATATACAAGTGCTGTGAGTGCAGCCAAAAGTAACATTTTTAAATAATATTTTGGAGCTACCACAGTCTAGAAGGTAGTCATGTGTCTCTCCAGAACATCTGTACTTAATCTTTTCCTTGACTGCCTGGATGTTGCTTGAAATTGTTTGGTTTGTAATCATAAATTTCACTAGTGCTATTTAATCCCACACTGCTAAATAGTAGCTTAGACAGACTTCAACAGACAGTTGAAAATAAGGAGAGTCAGGAAAGAAGGCAGGTACTGAAGGAAAATTGGCGGGGGGCGGGGGGGGCAGGGAGAGGAGGGATGTGGTATATTTTCTACAACAATCAGTGGACTAAACTCATACTATACAGGTTGGCCAAACGAGGCAGGTTCAGCGTATCTGAAGACCATAGTGAACCACAGAGTAAATGCCTTGAAGTGTGGAGAGATTTTGGCTTGTTTTTAAACTCTACCTTTGAGAAACAGGTGAGCATGTGGGCTTTGCTTTAAAAATCCTTAGCGGATACATGCGGATAAACAAGAATACTGTTAAGCCAGGAGGACATTTTCTGTAAAGGTTAAATGGACTGCTGTCTTTCAAGTATAGAAATAGAAACCCATGCCCTCCTAGAATTCTCCAGAATTGAAAGCAGGCAAGTTGACTTTTGGATCTTTAAAGCTATTGATTATGATCATTTTGTTATGGCATTTCTGTCATGTCTGAGACTCCCAAAGAGAGAATCAGGATCCCTTGTTCAAGAATTGATCTCAGCAATTTGCTTCTTCAGTTTTTAAAACTACTCTTATGATGGACAAATTGACATTCCAAGAGATTTCACGCAGAGATCAATCCAGACTATATTTGGTCACAAACCAAGGACAAACATTTTTCAGAAGCTAAGCCAAATTCACTACTGTTTTCATACTAGACAGCACAGCATCTAGTTGAGTTTATTCTTAATGGCACAAGGGCAGTTTTCCAACAAAGCTACTTTCTGCTTTGCCATCAGCACCACCATCTCATGGGGAATCATCAAGTACAGCAGAAATCTTCCAGTGCCACAAGCCCAAAAACGGGGTTCCTCACCACCCTCCAAGTTTTGCTGCTGGTATAATAGGACAAACACAGAATGGCTAACACAGGATGCCCCCATGCCTCTGTAATCCTTAGCTGAATTTTTGGTTGTATGCAACTAAAGCAGGCATAAAAATGCGATGAGCTCTCAGCCTTGGTACCTGGCCCTGCAGAAGTAGCAGTGCAGACAAGGGAGTGCAGAGGTGACGTAGAAAGTTGAAGTAGCAGCCACTTCTAAAGAGGAAGATGATTCAGTTTGGGCATTCTCATAAGCATATGAGGATTTACAGACAATACATATATCTTGCCTGTTCCACAGTCTTGGGGCTTGAGACCCCCATCCCCTATTAGCAGCCCCACCAAAAGTGGTCACGCTTTTCGACTGCTAGCAAGTGTGGCAGTTGGGTAGGAATGAGGTAGAATTCTTTAGGTGGGCATGTCCGAAGCCAATTCAGACTTCACATTTTTAATCCTTCTAATTTTAATCCCCATCTGAAGATCAGTTTCAATCTCCAAATATTGTAATGGGGTATCCCTGCAGAGAACACATGGCAACACTCTAATCTTCAAGTAAGACAACATGGATAATGATGGCAAAGGCTGCCTATCCAAAAGGAAAGGCGATAACCTCCTAGCCAGATGGAGATGGCATGGGCAGACTAAGTTACTACTGTATTACAATAGTTGAGCAGCAGCTAATCAGCTAGTGTCACTCCAAGCTGCAAATCCTAGTAAACAATGGCAGACTCACACCCTTAACCAAAGGGTTACACTATCTCCTCTCGCTGTTTCCTGAAATCCATCATCTCAGTCTTCAGTGAACAAAACTCTCATTCATGCCCCAATCTCAACTAGCCACTGACCAAAGTGCTGAACTGCACCATCTGAGTTGAAAGAGAAACAAAAAGGGACATACAGATGAGTGTCATCCTAGCAAACACACAACATCCACCTTTGCCTGTATTAATTACCCCAACATCATTAGATGTTCACATAGCAAAAAGGGGGACAGAACAGCACCCTAAAGTATCCTGTATTTGTGAACTCTTTAGGAAAAGAGTGCAGACAAGTCAGCACCACCTTGTAATTAACTGTATTGAAAGCAGCTTATAAATAGGGTGACCAGTTTGGCCAGGACACTCCCAGATTCTGCAGGTCGGTCTGGCCAGAGTCTGGCAGGGAGGCAGAGTAGCATCATGAGCCAGACAAGTGGCTGGACAGGCATCACTGGTGCTGTGCGGAAGCAAAAGTGTGCCACGTGTGGGTGGGGGGGGGCACCTGCTTCATCTACCTGCCTTGCTCTGGCACAGCAGCAGTGATGCCTGCCTGGCCTCCATGCCGCTCTGCCTCCCTGCTGGAATCTGGTCCAGGACTTTTGAGCAACTGGCCCAGACTCACCTATGGAAACTGGAGTATCTCGGGGAAACCTGGACATATGGCCACCCTACTTATAAAGGCCAATATAAGCACAGTGATCCAATCTTCACCCATCACCAGAAGATCAATGTTGAATGATCAAGTTAATGCAGTCTCTGTACCAAGGCCAGACCTATACTCAGAACAGTAAGGGTGAAGGGGATCAAAGGCATCTGGGTGGTGATAATTGTCTCACCACTGCCTTTCTCTTTCTCTTCTAGACAAAAATTGTCATGTGATATTGGTTGGTACGTAGTTAGATGGTCAGCATCAAAACAGTGACTTCTTTAAGAGTAGTTGTACCAACTTCCTTTAAAGCCACAGGCAAGCTCTTACTCCCACCTCCCTCCCACAAGTTTCCTTCCTTGCAAGTTCAGGCTTGCCCCAAGCCATGTGTTGAATCAATCTTCAAAACCATAATTCCTCAACAAAAGGTAGGGCAAACAGCAACCAAGATGGCTTCTGATTTATCAGACCTTCTACAACCTAAGGATCAGGTGTCTGATAGTCTGGGAATAATATGGTGGATAAAAAAGATATTCTTTGTTTCCCAGACAACCACTGCATAAAACATTAAATAAATTCAGCTAATCATGTCCAATTCAAGACTTCTGCCACTGATTATGAAACAAGAGGGCTTGATTTGTCACAGATCATCTGTAAGTCAAAGTGACCTGTGAAAAAGTCAGAGGATGAGGTTCTTCTTAGACAGCAACAGTAAAGGACAAAGTACGGAAGCATTCATCCAAAACTTCATGGGAGAAGTCCATCTGTGGAATGATTTTCTCTCTCGCAGCCTTCTAGTACCAAAAGATACAAAACCATCACAATTCTTACACTCTGAAGGGAGGAAACAGCCTCAACAACAAAATACAAATAGTAGTGGCATTAATAAATGGACTAAACATATTAATCAAGGCAGTATAGATATATTTGGTATCTGCTTTGACAAGTAGTTACCTGGTACAATTTTCTAAGCCCTTAGCAGCTACTAGCCCTGGCTGAAAGTTTTTGCTGAAATCTGTTTTTCTGGCACACCTCAAGAGATCTAGAGAAGCAACTTTCAATCACAGTCTAGCCAGGAGGGTTATTTCTTAAGGAATGGATCTCTATGTTATAGATCTCCTCCCCTGCACTCTTGCTTTAATTGTGCCTTTTGTCAAAATTACGAGAAGACTATCACTTTGGACAAAAGCTAAATTAAGTAAATAGCAATGTTACTGTTCTCATTATACAGTATTCTATTTAGGGGTTATTATATACTGAACAAACACAAATGGGAAAAAAAAATCCTTGAGGTGGTGATGGATCTGCCCCTTTTGAGTGCTCATAAAAAAAGGAGAGATTTCTTCATGATCCATCTCTTAAAAAAAAAATTTCTGAAACTTAATGTGCTACAACACATCAATGCAGAAATATATATACAATGAAAAATACATTTAAAGTACAGACTTTGTTGTTCAGCGTTACAATAGATACATTTTTAAATGCAACAGAATTCAGAGTTTATGTTCATTTTCTCACCCCACGTTTCTTATACATTACAGTACACAAAAGATAAGGTGAGAATGGAAAGACTGACAGCTCCTGCAGTAGGCATGCAAAAGGCTAAGAACCAGTAGGCTAAAGTGTTTGGACCCATGCAAGCATGTCTGAGTTAAATATGGGAAGTGGTTAAATCTATGAAGCTAGCTTTCATAACTGCTAGCTCTATTCTCCAGCGAGGATGCATAGCAGTTGATGTACTACACTAAGTCCTTTCATGAGAATTGCAGGATTTGTAAAAGGAAACTTAACTTGGTAAGCATTTTAGTAAAACAGTAATTATGTGTTCCTTTTCAGAATAACTAACCAGAACACAGAAGATAGATGATTTAATAGGAAAAAAAAACATCTGCTGACGTAGACTGAAATCAAGCCAATACTAATGAATTAGCATAGTTTGCTATCTAATCTGTAACATGACTGCTTATGTAATCTTCCTGTAAACTTGGAAGGCATACGGTCTGCTTCAGGT
Organism: Gavialis gangeticus; assembly: GCF_001723915.1. Taxonomy (NCBI): domain Eukaryota; kingdom Metazoa; phylum Chordata; order Crocodylia; family Gavialidae; genus Gavialis; species Gavialis gangeticus. The sequence goes on along the minus strand of NW_017728998.1, from coordinate 4,529,962 downwards.
TTTTCAGAAATAACTTCTTCTTAAGAACTTCATATTTCACATCAAAATTGAATATTCAATTTCTCTGCTACAGAAGTTAAGATCATAAATTTGGACAGAAAAATTACCAAGTGAAGACTGGATAAGAGAGAAGAACATTGTTCTAAGTGGCATTACCTCCATGCCCAAGAGCTGTGTGCAGGAATACTTGATCCTTCTACTGATGGTCACAAATTGCCAGAGAGGAACCAGAGAAGGGAACACTAAGGAGTGGGGGAAAAACATCAGAGCAATAGTTCTCAATCTTTTTAGAATCAGGACACCTCTCCATAACTTTTTAAATGTGGCAAATACCCACAGTCGAGAACCACTGTTAATGCTGCCTTGCTTTACCCTCAGTGATTCTCAACTGGGTGACATGCTGCCAAGCAAAACTGTCCTATGCATCTCACGCACAGTCACACTGGGAAAGTCAGAGGAACAAGATTGAATTCCTCACTCATTAGGGTGCTCCGCTAAGCCTAAAGCAGGCAGGAACCCTTCCCAATCTGACCCTGCATGCTGTTTCCCAGAAACGGAGGCACACAGGGCAGGTGGAACCGTCTTACATGCCTCTGTTTCTGTGTAGAACAGGATGGAGGATGGGGGGCAGCCTCGAAGGCTGGAGCTCAACCAGGCTCTCCTGCCTGCTTTATGTGAAGCAGAACACCCTAACATATAAGTACCTCTGTGTCACAGCCCTCTGCATTGGGTGATTTTACCTGGCTGCGGCAGTGCTGTCTGTCACAGCATCTCTGAGGGAGTCTCACAGCACCACACTTGAGGACTACTGCATTAGAGAACGATGGTCCAATAACTTTTTACTCCAAGAATCCTATTTCCTCAAAGATTTCTTCTAAAGGCTTAGCCTTAAACAAAACTAATTTTCTCAACTTCCTTTCTCAAGCTGCCCTGACAGTAATACTGAATAACTTTGTTCACCTTTTATTAAAGCTTTGGAGAACATTTAAATAGTAATCCTGTCTAATCTTTGATAAATATGAGGAATCATCAAATGGCAAACCTTATCTGGATGACTAGGTATTAGGAGTACTATTTTAATATATTCAGTGGGGGCCAATATTTCTGGCAGGTGGGCCAATACTCAGGTCAAGTGGGGGCCAATATTTTTGGCAGGTGGGCAACAATTAGCTCTGCACCCTCCCTGAATGCTACTCCAATCCTCTTTCCCCACCTGATCAGCTACTCTACCTTCTGCCTTATCTGCTTCTGTACTGCCTTTCCCCTTCCCAGTCTGCCACATGGCACACATAAAGGTGGCATTTGCCACTTGTGATGCAAGTTGGCCACCCCTGTTATGAAGGACAAATGTTTTACAGACTCTCCACAAATATATATTAAAAAAAAAAGGTAGTTCAGTTGAGGCTTATAAGCTAACAATGCACATACAACTCAACTAACTGCTCACAAAGGCCACCTAGGCACAATAATGCCCTGCACATTCATGTGGGAGATACAAGTTTATTTCTAAGTCTCTTGGTTTCCAGATTTGATAACTATACAAATGAACATATTACAGTGAGTTAAAAGGGGGAGAGACTTGCCAAGCTTTTCCTGCTTCAAGGAAATTGTGCTTGTTCTTGCCTTCTGATAAATGAAACTTGCCCCACAATAGTTAACCCCTCGACGAAACAAAAGAGCTAAGGTACAGTGGTTTAGCTACCACTTAATACAGGCACATAACAGCTGATGTACAGGAGGTCCTTGCCCCGTTATTTGTTCATTTATCCACACCTTTTATGTTAACCCAAAAGACAAAAAAAATTACCCTGATCAAACCTAACAGCTGCAGAGGAACAGCAGAATGGATCCACATCTTAGAAGCAGTTTATCCTTATCATACCCACAGGTAGCTTCACAAGTATGATACTGTGCTTTTAAATTCTGAATGTGTTAGTGCCCCGTCTACATTACGGCTATTGTAAAAACAAAGCTAATATGAAGGTGCCAGCATCATACTTAGGAAGTGAAGATGCAAGAGAAAAGAGGCAACGTTTATATGTGTTGAAGTACAAACAAAGCCATAAACAGACTTGTAATTTGCATTGTCACCAGTAGAATTCATAGCCACACATCTCTGAGCAACAGCTCAAGCTAAGAGGGACTGGAGACAGAAGTGTGTTTTGAGGAAGTCACTACAACCAAACAAGATATCATCTACTTTTTTTAAACAGAGACTGTAAATATTAAATAACGCTGTTAGATAATAACAATATTTACATACAAAGGAGAAAAGCTGGAATGGGGAAAGTTTGCCAATGTTTAAACATGAAATTTTCTAGTGCTCACTGCTCACTTCACTGCTTGTTTGTCTAAGTCTAGATCTTCCACTAAAAAACTAAGATGTTATGTATGCACGGCAATCAAAACATTGGAGTAAATAATCAACTTTTTAATAGTTACTGAAAAAAAAACCTAATGGAGTTTGGATTTTTGCTGCTCCACAAATTTAAATGTAAAAACTAAGGCATAATGCATATATGCAAACTTGGCTTTGTACCAGACCAATACCCTTGCCTTTGCCATCTCAGAATAGTCCCTATATGTTACCTATGGGCAAAGTAATTCTTGATTCATCCTCCACTCTTCATTCCTTTTCCTAAAAGGAAACTTCCCAAACAGAAAAGGTAAGTAAGACAGAGTATTTTGAGTTTCAAAATGGAGCTCATTTTAACCACCAAGTTGTCACCTAAAAATAAAGAACCTTACAACGGAAATGCTAACAACCCGTGCCTATGCCATTAGGAACAGCATTTCTATACTTAGCATCTCTTTTGTTCACACAAGAAAGAGTCTCAGAATGATAAAAAACCCACCAAATTATACACTGCAGCACACTAAGAAAACAGAAGGGGATGTACAGCCACATACGGCATCTTTAATGGAAAAGTTGTCGCCATACATTTGCAGTAATTTGTGGAGGTCACTATCATGACCAGAGTCCAACTGCAATAGAAAGATAGTCCCTGACCCCACTTAAGAATCACAACATCTTAATTTATGCAATTCAAATAAAAAAAAATAGAATCTGTTCAAACAGAATCCTAGAGAAGTGGGGCTGGAAGGGACCTCCAGAGTTCACATCTAGTCCAACCCCCTGCCTGAGGCAGGACCATCCCTATCCAAACCATAATCTAAACTACGTAAGGTAACAACCCTGACAACGCAGACCTCACACCCTAACCTGTCACAGGACAAGCAGGGGGACCACAGCAGCCAACATCCTGCTTCCATTAAATGTTGTCAATATATGCTGAAGAGATCCTGGGCAGACAGCCAGGCCCCCCTCTACAGAGGAAGGCAAAACCTCCTATGCCAATTTGACCACGGGGTAAAATTCCTTCCTGATCCAAGTAAGGCAATCAGTTTGACCCCCGAGTAGAGGGGCAAAACCTTCTAGCCACAAACCTGTGACTTTGGTCCCAGCAGGAGTATTGGCACACCCCAGTCAAAGTTCCCAACCTTGACTGAAGGCAACACCCAATGCCCCTGGAAAGATTTAAAAACATCCTGACACATGTAGCAGAAAAGGGGGGAGAGGGCACAGTGTCAACCAAAGACTAGAGACATGGGAATTCCCCACAGCAAAACATAGGCAATGCTACACCTAGATCAGGTATAGGCAACCCCCAATGCATGCCAAGTAGTGGCATGTGGAGACATTTTCCTCAGCACCTCAGGTGGAGTGCAAGGAAACTGCTTTAAAAAAAACAAACAAACAAACAAACAAAAAAAACCAACAAATTTTTTTAAAGTTGCTGCTCCAGGCTCTCCGGAGCAGCCACAAGTCCCAGCGCAGCAGCAGGCACTGGAGCTGGAGTCAGGAAAACACACGTAGGAATGCCTTCCACGTTCTGCTGACTGCCCTGCATCCCCGGGCTGTGCCTGGCCTGGCCCCTGGAGAGGAGCTGACACTGGGTGAGGCTGGGGCCCGGTACCCAGGCAGGGACTGCGGAGGGCAGCTACGCTGGAGGGTCCTGGCTGACTCGGCCCCGACTACTGCCCACATCAGCTATTCCTGGGGCCCGGTGGGCTCCTGTGGCCAGGCCCTTGCACCAGGGCCAGCTCTGCCTTGCTTGTGCTGTGCCTGGCACACAAGGAAGTTGAACCTGGAGCCCCCTGAGCCCGGAGTCCTGCCCTGGGCAGGTGGTGTCCCCTTGTGAGCAAGGTGCCTGGGACCCATCCACGCGGAGCTGAGCAGGCTGGGCTCCCTCATCTGTCCACCGCAGTTGGAGGAGCCCCGGGGCAGCCCCTGTTTCCTGCCCAGCCCTTGCTGCCACCTTCCCAAGGGCCTGCCTGGGATGGCTTGCCTGAAGCATCTCTCTACACGTCTGCTTCTCCCCATACTGCCCAGATCCTGCCCTGAGCGTGCAGTCCCAGCGCTCACCCTGCTTGGGTGGGACAGGATGTCCATCTGCCCGAGCCCCAGCCGGACCCTCTCTGCTCCAGGACTGTTGCAGAGGCCTGAGCACCCCAGCCCTGGCAGCTGCTGCTGGGGTGTCACTACCTCCCCCTGCCAGACACTGCCATGGACCAGCCAGCAGGCTCAAGCCACAGCCGGTAGCAGTGGGAGATGTGGGCAGCAAGGGACACACACGGTTTCTCCTTTCGCTTTTTTTCCCTTTCTTCTCTCCTCTCTTTCTCTTCCTTTTTTCCCCTTTGTCTCCTACTTTCTTTTGTTTCTTTCTTCCTTCTCTTTTTTCTCACTACTCTCTTTTTCTCTACCTTTTTGTCTCCTCTTTTTTCTGTTTTCTTTATTTCTTTAACTTTCTCTCTTCTCTCCTTTTTCTCTTTTTTCTTTCCCTTTCCTTTTTCTTTTTTTCCTCTTTCTCATCACAACATACTTAAAAAAAATACACCAGAACAAAAAGTTAGTATATGAAGTTTTTCATATTGTCACCAGGCTTAGAACTTTTAGAAAACCTGGTATTTACTGTTTTAAAAAAAAGTAACATTTATGATTATTAACTATATTAATATGCAATGTGTCTTGACATGTATCCTCCACCTCAGTTTTTGTTTTTCTGGCATGCCGGCACTCTGGCACCTTACAAGGTAGACACTGCGTTTTTTTTAGCACTCGGGCCAAAAACGCTGCCTACCCCCGACCTAGAATATCCCCAACCAGTGCCTGTCCAGCCTCTTCTTCAACACCTCCAGTGATGGACAGTTCACAACTTGCCTAGGCAGTTTATTGAGAATAAGGACTCTGTTCATTACCTCTGAAGTTATGCACTGGAACCCTGGATAATTATTGCCATTTTTGTCTCATTTTCCAGGGATATGCAACACTTTTTCTGCACCATTTCAGTTAGACCTAGTTTAGAGACTGGTTCAGCTAAACCAATGTAAATTCCTATGGGGACACTCCGATTATATATGAGGAGCATCTTATTTCAATATTGCTTAAGTAGGGGGAAAGGGGAGGGGTGGGGAAATCAGTGAAACACTCACAAACACTTGACTTAACGCCCAGTGATGTATGGACTAAAAGCCACCACAATTTATGTAGAAAGTCAAGTCTAAGGCAGAAAAAAAAGAGACAGTATCATTTATTATATTAATATGATTTTTTTTTGGCTCTTTCTATGCACTCACTATGGAATGTTCAGTCCAGTTTCCTAGTAAGCTTGGTAGTAAATGACTAAATTAATTTCTCATGTTAACATTAATGTTGAACACCTCTGAGGTGATGCGGTCACCATCTTTGGAGGTGTTCAAGATGAGGCTGGGCAAGTACCTTGTTGAGCTTGTCTGAGCCCAATAACTTCCTGCCCATGGCAGGGCACTGGACTGAATGATCTGGCAGGTCCCTTCTGGTCCTTCAATTCTATGATACCATGGGTAACATTGATTAAAATGAATGCTATCAGCGAGGCTACTTTACTGCTTGCAAATCCCATTCTATACACAAACTGATTTGTTTAAAACAAACAAAACACTGGTTAATGCTTAGCCCGTTTTGTGGGGACCTCTTCGAGGGAACCCCAAGAGATTTAGGATTACCATCCAGTAAAGTAGGGTAGCCCAACCAGGCGATCTCAATCTTTCAAAATGGAAATTCAATAACTACATATAATCTATGGTGACAGCGTGACTCTCTGTCCCTCCAACTGAGTAGATTGTACAGAAGTTCATGTACACCACACCGTAAGTAAGCAACTCACCAATTCTACCCTGCTGATAGTAATGTGTAAAACATCTAACACAAGAAATCAGTCAGGTCTGGTCAAGAGGCCAACAAATGCATTGAAACCATAAGTTTCCCTCTGCTTGCAAAACTGGCACAAAACTAAAAAGTTATTAGATATAAAAGTCACATTAGGACAACTACTACTCTTGTAGGACATGAGTTTTCTGGACCCAGCTTGCAACGTAAGATCAGAAGCAGTCTTACTTCCAAATTTTTCTACTGTGCTATTCCAGAAGTCCAAGTAAAATTGTGCCTTATGCTATATAAACTTGGAAGATATGTTGGGTACAGAATTGAGGGTGAACTGGCCCAGAGTCTTTGTCACCATTCATAAGACAGCAATTTGAAAGGGTTACACAAATCCAGTATTGCATCACCAAGTGACTATGCAATTACAAGGAAATAAGAGGACAAATATACTATTTGGGGCCCTGATTCAGCAACTAACTCCACAGGGACCTCTGCACCTGCGGAGAGCTACAATAATATCAGGGAGAATCCTCCAACATGAATCAGCTGGAAGAACACTACCTAATTCCCCCAAATGTTACTCAAGTAAGCAGCCTTATTTTACTGTTTGTTGGAAAGCCGTTAGTGCATGGTGTTTCTTGGTCTTCATTCAAAAAATCTCACTGCAGAAGTTACTGAGGTAGTTCAGTAACTTTGCCCCTAGTTGGACCTCTGTTGAGTGTCAGCAAAAACATTGCTCCCACCACTCAAAAATCAACACAGGTGAAGCCAACGTTAACAACACACTTTCATCTTTAGCAAAAGGCATATTCTATATCTGTGGATATTTCCAGCAAAACCTGTGCAACACCAAGAAACATGGAACTAAATAACTTAGTCTTATGCTTACTTGTTATGCTGAATACAAGTTTTACTCAATGCAACTAGGTGACTGGACTCAATTCAGCAACCCACAAAACAAAATTATCTAGCAGCCTGAACATGCAGTCTCTTTCAAAATGCAAACGGTTCCCACAGTCCTCTGCATGTGAAGAGCTTACTATTTGGTGCCTACTGCCCATTCAGCCTTTACCCTCTTTGTACACTTTCATTGCTTATACACTGTGACTATGCTCTTCTCCTCAGCTGTATAAACAGACTGCTGCAATAGGAAACAATATTAAAAATGATTACACAGAAGTCATTTGATATAGTGTGACAGTAATGGTGGTGAATTTGTGCTGGTAGAGACTTTTCATTATAACCACATTTTCAAAGGTTTATACCTCAAACCAAAATTACTCCTTTGTTCGTGGCTCAAAAACAGGGCTTAGGATTTGGGTTGTGTTTGTTTTCTGAAGCTTAATAAAGCTCTAACCACTTCTGAGTTTTCTGAGCATGAAAAAATTATTAATACATAAAACTCTGCGCATATGCATGTGTGTGTGTGCATGTTTGTGAGCGTCAGAGAGAGAGAGACAGACAGACAGACGGACAGACGGACAGACGGACAGACTAGTAGTCTTGGATGAATCAAATGTGTTTTCATTTTAAAATACTAAATCTGCCGTTCTCCTCCCACAATTTAAGTATTCACAGAGTGCATTTAACTAGACAGACTCTAGAAGGCAGATCATCCGCTGTTTCTCTCCAATTTAAAACTATAATAATGAATGCAAAAAAAATGGTTTGATTTCACATGCATAAAAGAAAGGAAATGTGGAGCTGGGTTTTCAGTTTGGCCTAACAACAACGCAATCACAGAAACA
>NW_017728998.1:4512819-4517012 GCF_001723915.1 Gavialis gangeticus | reverse complement strand
AAAAAATGGTTTGATTTCACATGCATAAAAGAAAGGAAATGTGGAGCTGGGTTTTCAGTTTGGCCTAACAACAACGCAATCACAGAAACATTATCATCCTATGTAAGAACAGCATATGCAGAGAGGCACAGGTTACATCTCTGTGGAAGCTAGAACCATGACTTTCACTGTATTCTACTTGCAAGTGTCATGAGATTCGCATAGATTTTTTGCAGCTCATATAAAAATATGAACTCAATTATTAAAACTATTTCAAAGACAGTCAGCAAGAAATGAAACTTTCCAATTCCTGATTCAGCCTAATGTTTCAAATAATCCTAGACTGGGAAAACTAAACCTTGACCAAAGAATACAGACATCAGTTTTAAGCATTGCTTTAGGAATCAGATGCGACAGAGCCACAGGTAATAGCAAACTGGCCCTTTAAGGGTTGCTAAGTTATTTAAAAAGACCCTCCCCCGCTATCTGGAGGACCATAACTACTGCATTCTGTTGGACAGTAAGTACTTTCCAAATAGTTCTTTGAAACTCAGGTTTGGAAAGATTTGTGCTAACTTCATCAAGCTAGCCAAGTAGAAGTACTGAATCTCCATGTGCACCTGGAAAATGAATTTAAAAGGAACACTTTTCAATTATCAAGTAACTTCTTTGCACCTCTTCAAATAAATAAATGAAATGTAAAGAGTCAGGAATGCCCATGGCCCTTGGCAATTACCTTTCATATGAAATACAGGTCCCTGCAGACCTGCTCAGTTGGTCTGTATGGGTGCCTACACATGAGTGCGGAGGCTGCTCCAATGCGCTGGAATCCCAGTGTGTTGGAGCAAACTCCAGTAATCGAGTCGGCTGGTGCATGGCAATTATCATGCTCCAGCAGCCTCCCACATCACATGGACTGGCATCCCCATGCTTAAAAATGGCATCAGGGGCACTCGAACTAAAGCCTGTCACACAAGCTTTCACTATTACAGATTTTCCCTTTTTTAAGCCACAGGTACTGGAGATAAATCACTAGATTACATGAACTACACACACTGAATCAATAGCAGGGAAGTCTGGGGTAGCTGTTCTTCTGTAACTTTATAGTTTTAAGTTCACTTTTAAGATTAACCCAAGAAAGGGTGTGCTTGGAGTTCGGCATAGCATTCAATTAACTTAACACAACAGCACTGACATCAAATACCAAGCCAGCACAGCTCAAACTCTGGCAAGCCAGCTAGAGTAATAGGAAAAGGAAAAGCCACTCGCTCATACTCTGGGGATGGCTGAGAGCGCAGGGTTCTGGCTGGCTTCAGCCCCAATGCAGACTGTTTTCTCTTCATGTCTTCACTGACTTTTCCAGGTAATGCTGAGACAAACATTTCATGACATGACCCCTTAGTATCAGAACATGTAGCTCTGCGACGCTGCTAGTTAATTTTGCACATTTAAACATAGCTGGATTGAACAAGTTGTATTGTTTTTCCATACTCTACATCCAGCTATAGATCAAGGCCAACTTCTTGTTCTAAAAAGTAATAGAATTAACTACTTATGGACATGTGGATGTGACTGGGGATTGTCCCGTCCAGTGGTAGCAAGTCGAATACCCTGCATTCGCAGGCAACCATTTATCTGAATTTTGTATTCTTCTCTTGAAAAGATGATAAAAATATACAGTGAAACAATGCTATTTCTGTACATTCCCAACAAACCAGAGGATTGTTAGGACATCAGATATCAGTATTCTTCAATTTTTTAAAAGTGACCCCTCTTCACTGTTTGTCTTCTCATACACAGCAAGAAGAGGACCACCCAAAAAGAGTGAGCTTTATGGCTAGTGGGGTGAATGGTAGGATGTATTATCCAACCAACCCAGCATGCTTGGGACTCAATTAGACAAAACGTGTACACTATGAGTGAAGACCCAAAGAATACGCTTCAAGAACCAATTGTGTCCTTAAATTCCTTTAGTGCATGCATTTGATTCAGGTTGCATTTCCACTGAACTTTGGCATGATGTAAAGTCTGCTTTAGGAGACTGCAGGTGAGAATGGAGGGAGATGGAAATAAAATTGTGGGTCATGGTTCAGCTTTCAATGTTGATCTTCTGAAGAACAGAAACTGAGAGAAGTTAAAAATTTGTATGAAGGCTCCTCCTGTGGTTAATTATATCTTTCTATACTGTCCTGAAGTATTTCTCTCTATACTTCAGTGTGTATACACACACACACACACACACACACACGCGCACACGCACGCGCACACTCTCTCTCTCACTGAAAATCGAACAGAGTAGTAATTTCACAACCTCTGCTCCTTGGTTCCCAATAGTTTCATATAAGGAACCAAAGTATTTGGGTTGGAGTGGGGGGAAGAGGACACATATCCACAGCCAAGTAAAGAGATTCTCATCCAGATTTTTCAAGCTAAGACCACAGTACCCAAAGGAACACACAACTAGAAGCAAGCTTGTTTTAAAAGGACCAAACCAATATGTACACTCCCACCTCAGGCAGAGAACCAACCTTCGCTTACTTGAATTCCAACCAATTTAGAGCACACTGACAATACGATTTTGTTTCTGATTTAGTTACAGGCCAGCTCTCCAACCCATTATGGCTATGGGGGAAAGCAGATTCACCAAAACTTCCCTGCCAAGCTACTTCCAACAAACCTAACTTCCATCCCAACCTCTCCAGAATACCACTCGTTCCCTAGTTCATCATCCTTGTAGACAGGCAATGGCTTACATTTCCTGACCGACTTTCATGCTCATCTCCCTTCTAGGCTCTTTCACCCTAACAGCGAGACCAAGGCCATCCCAGCAGGAAGCTAACAGCAACCAGTACATGACAGCAGTGTTTCTCAACCCATGGGTTGTGACCCAAACATGGGTCACAGTTTCATAGATGTTAGGGGCTGGAAAGAACCTAACAGATCATTGGGTCCAGGCCCCCTGGTCGCAAGAATACATGAAAGGGTTGTGAACAAACTTCAGAAATGGATCCACAAACTTTAAAAATGGAGTCTCCTTTCGAGGAGAAAAACGTGGGAAATGACAGCTTTCCCCTTCCAGCCCGGCCGTTCCTCTTGCCCCACACCCACCCCCTGCCCCACACCCTGGGGGGTGAGGGGCACTGGGTCAGGACTGGCCATCTATGTTTACAAATGGGTCCTGGTCCAAAAAAAGATTGAGAACCACTGCCTTGTAGCACGGCCTGTTGATCTGCTAGCAGCTGAATGAATTTCTGTTCTATGCAGCACGCAGTTGGGGGCTGGAACCCACGATCCACAAGGTCCCTTCCAGCACTTAGCAATCTACGAATCATCCAAAGAAGCCTACGTCTATTCCTACCCGTCCCGCGCGCTAGCAACAGAGTCCCGATGGGATTTGAACGATCACTTCCAACAACAAGGTTTACACGAAGGGAGATCGCAACGCTTATTACGAAGGTGCGGCTGCCTCCGGAGATATCTGCCAGAAGGATTCCCTCGCACATCTTGCCAAGGGAAGCACAAGGACACGATACCCACCTTGTGGCAGCCAGGGTAGGTCGCCACAGTGTTAAGGGTGGAGGGGCCGGGGGTCTTGCTGGTGCTGGCCATGATGTTCTGGATCTGGGTGAGCTCCTTCCTCAGCACCTGCTTCTGGTGGAAGCTGAAGGCGGGGTGGTTGGAGGCCATGGTGAAGAGCAGCAGGAACTCGTCCCCCGTACGCCCCTCGTTGAGCTGCAGCCCATAGTTGTGGATGACCGAGTCAATGTGGGTGAGGGTGCGGAACAGCACGCCGGCCGCCTCGCGGTGCGCCGAGCCCAGCAGGGCCAGGGAAATCAGCAGCTTGCTGCGCACCACCTCATCCGTCAGATTGGTGAGGTTGCCCAGGTCGGCTGGGTTGTTGGCCTTGATCTCCGAGTCGCGCAGCGAGTGGTAGTCCTTGCGCGCCAGGTCCTCCAGGCAGGCGCCCAGGAAGCGCAGCTCCAGTGGGATGCACAGGTCCAGCAGACCGCACAGGAACTCCACGCGCTGCGGCGACGGCAGCTCCGAGAACCACCGGTACACTCCGTCCCGCTGCAGCCGCGGGCACCGCTTCTCCACCATGGCGCCGCTGCAGCCGCCGCCTGGCCAGGCCACCACCCCTGCAGCCAGGTGCGGGCGACCCTGCCCAGGGGATGGGGGGGGACACCCAAGGTGGGGGAGGGGGAGCTCCACGG
>NW_017728998.1:4511680-4512511 GCF_001723915.1 Gavialis gangeticus | reverse complement strand
CTCGCCTGTGACCAGGCCCCGGCCGGCGGGGTGGGGGGGGGAGGCGGCCGGAACTCACTCACCGCCCACTCCGCCCTCCCATTGGTCAGCTCGGCCGGCCTCTTCACTGTCATTGGCTGGCGCTCGCAACGCCCCCGAGGAATAGAGCGCTGCCCCTTGCCCCGCCCCTCGAGAAGCCGGGCTGTCAATCCGGCGCCTCTAGGCCCGCCCACTGGAAGGGGGTTGGGCGAGAGAGGCAAGGGGCGGGGCCGAAGGGAAAGGGACATGTGGCGGCAGCTGTGTCCCAGGCACGTGCTGACCGCTGGGCAGGGGGGTCGCAGGAGGGGTCAAGCCCACCGCCTCATGCCCCTGCCCCTCCTGCAAGGGGCTTCACCGGGGTACCTCGTCCAGACCCTGCCTAATCCATCTCACCAGGGCTCTGCCCCCTGCTCCTGGGAATGCCCCCCTTGGAGATCCCACAGCTGCCCTGACCACCCTCCAAAGGTGCCTCCTAATCTGCAGTGTGAATATCCCCCTGCTGCAGTCCCGAAGAGCCCATCCACTCTGGAATAGCCCTTCGGTATCCGCAGACTGTTATCAAATCCCCATCTTAAGCCTCCTCTTCTCCCCTCCCGTCTCCTCTTCTCCAAGCTAAATAACCCCAGTTCTTTAAGCCTTTCCTGGATGCAGTGGCGGCCTTAAGGGAAGGCAAACCAAGCAACCGCCTGGGGCCCCACACTTCAGGGGGCCCTGAAATTTTGCAACAAATGTCTGACTTCCTTAGGTCATCAAATCTCCAAGGGGCCCCAAATGACTCTCTTGCTTTAGGGGACCCCAAATTTTCCATCAAAT
>NW_017728998.1:4495760-4506680 GCF_001723915.1 Gavialis gangeticus | reverse complement strand
AGACCCTGCCTAATCCATCTCACCAGGGCTCTGCCCCCTGCTCCTGGGAATGCCCCCCTTGGAGATCCCACAGCTGCCCTGACCACCCTCCAAAGGTGCCTCCTAATCTGCAGTGTGAATATCCCCCTGCTGCAGTCCCGAAGAGCCCATCCACTCTGGAATAGCCCTTCGGTATCCGCAGACTGTTATCAAATCCCCATCTTAAGCCTCCTCTTCTCCCCTCCCGTCTCCTCTTCTCCAAGCTAAATAACCCCAGTTCTTTAAGCCTTTCCTGGATGCAGTGGCGGCCTTAAGGGAAGGCAAACCAAGCAACCGCCTGGGGCCCCACACTTCAGGGGGCCCTGAAATTTTGCAACAAATGTCTGACTTCCTTAGGTCATCAAATCTCCAAGGGGCCCCAAATGACTCTCTTGCTTTAGGGGACCCCAAATTTTCCATCAAATGTCCAACTTGCTTATAGGTCATCAAAATTAAGCCTCTAAGGGGCCCCAAATAACTCTCTTGCCCAGGGCCCCGACAACCCTACAGCCACCACTGCTGGTTAGTCATGTATCCCAGGCCCCTGATCATATTTGTTGCCATGTGCTTTCTGCTCTAAGCCAGTGATTCTCAACCAGGGTGTCTCAGCACCCAGGGTTGCCTTGGGACCCTTTCAGGAGTGTTAGGTGTGCAAACATGACTCACACAATAAATCCAGAGATTTCAAATAGAAAGCCATGGGTGCCTATACATGTGCACAAGATTAATAGAGTCCCCTGGAGCATGATAATTACCACACTCCAGCGTCATATCTACCAGTGTTCCTGCGCTGAAAAATGGTAGTGTGGGTGCTTGAACTAAAGCTTGTCAAATGAGCTTTAGTTAAAGCACCCCTGCTGCCATTTTTCAGCGCGGGGATGCTGATGCATGTGATGCTCCATGACACTCCAAGAGCTGCTCTAATTAAAAGTCACCTCTCCCACTCTTCAGAGCATGTGTATAAACACCCAAAAGTATTAAATATCTTCCACGTTTTGGGAGTCTTGGTTGTAGCCATGTTGCTCTAAGGACATAGGCAGACCACATTCTTTGGGTAAATGTGATATCTTTTATTAGACCAACTCAATAGTTGGACAGACCTGCATTTTGCATATTGGCTTCTATTCCATCCAGCAGAACAAGAAACAACAACACTCTCCCTATGCCTGAAGAAGGGTGTTTGAGCCTGAAAGCGTGCAAAGAACAATTTTTCCAACTATTTAGTTGGTCAAATAAAACACATCACATTTACCCAAAGAACCTTGTCTGCCAAATGTATTAAAAGCATTCTGAATGGCTGGGGTCTTTCTGAGTTCTTTGTGACAGAAAAATAGCTCTGTTTTTTTTTTCTGTAGTCAAATGATGAGTGAAAACTAAGACCTGGTTTTGTTTAAGGGGTGCCTCAAGTCTAAAAAGGTTGAGGACCGCTACTCTAAGCCTACCCTAGATTGTTGCACATTGGGGTGCTGTTCCCTACCTCTCCCATAATGGCGCTTAGATTTCTTTTCTCGCTGTTGGGTAGGAGTCTTCTTCCCTCTCTGATACTTCTAGAAAGCTGGAGTAGTCAGTGTCTTCTTTGTCGTAAGGACTGTGAAGGTTTCCTAGGTATTGTGTCTTCTGATCTTTCCATCCCAGCCAAGAGGGTGTGATCCTAGGTCGGAGGGGCAGGGATGGTTATAGACAGAGCATCATTTCTCTCTGCTTATCCACCTGCTTTGTCTGTTTTAGGTAGCACAGTATGTGGAAGCACACAAATATTCAAGCATATTGCAGATAAGCTGACCGGGACAATGTGGGGGTGAGTGGGAAACTGTGAGACTAGAAGAAAAAAATAAGGCCCCTGGCGTGGTTTGCTTTATCAGTAGAGATCTACAAGAGAAGGGAGATCCCACAGTGATGTGCGGGAACCTGATGATATGCCAGTGGAAGCAGGAAAAAATCATTTCTGTTGTGAGCAAGATTCAGTGGAAAAAATCTGGTTTGCCAGAATTTGTGGCAACAGCCCTGTCTGCTTATTTAACAAGTCTGTCCCAGGTGTGAGATCCAACAGGATTTCAGATGTCGCAGGTGGGAGTAAAGAGAAAATGTGAGGAAAAAGTGCAGGGGCAAGAAAAAGTTTCTGGAGTGGTAAGATGGAAATGGGACAAAAACAGTTCAGCACAAGTCTCAACTTCCAGGCATGCCTTACCAAACCAACCAGCTCTCCATGGTCAAAGCACCCTTGGCATTTGACTTGGGAGTGTGGAAACATAAGGAATAAGGTAGCTCTTTTATGACGGTTATGTTTTTTCCACAAACAACTTCACTCTAAACTGAAGTCTCCTGTAATGGTGAATGAAATATGTACATTACAGAGGTACAGATGAAGCAACTTGACATTTTCAGCACTGCATTTACCTCTGGGCTGCATGGATGACAGTCAACAGCTGACAGACAGGATTTTTTTCATAACACTTCTCCATTGACTCATTTGGTTGTTCTGCTATGACCCAGGTTCCCTACTGATTAATAAAGACAGGGGTGGGGATACACCTACTTACTTCCCAACATAAGTGGAACTGGATGGGCACCAATATTTTTAGTTTTGATTCCAGACAAGAAGAAAGGGTGATTCCATCACCGGGTTTTTTCAATACATTGTAATATTCTGGCAAGAGAACATGATGTCTTCATTTGCATGCAGAGGGAAGCACAGCATTAGCACTTCACTAAACAAAGGAGAGAACGATTGAGTCTTGCTGTAAAGTTTTATTACATCTCACATTCACCATTTGTGAGTTCCATGGCATGCATGCATCATGTCACACAGATGCCACTTTTTCCTACATGGACTGTGTGTGTCTTCATATGGCTACTGTATGAGTCAAGCAGATTTATTCCTTTGGGTAACAGTTTGTTGGAAATTAGTTTGCACACAACAGTAAGATTAATTGCTGCAAAACATATTCTACCAGCACTGGGAATTTAATTTTATGTAGGTATTCAGGTTATAGCCATATTAGTCTAGAGGCAAAAGGAATCAAAAATCATGGTAGAAGTGATATCTTTTATTAGACCAACTAGATTTTCACCAAAAAAAAAAATTCTTTAATTGCAAGCTTTCAGGCACAAGCACCCTTGTGCCTGAAAGCTTGCAATTAAAGAATTTTTTTTTTTTTGGCAAAAATCTAGTTGGTCTAATAAAAGATATCACCTCTACCAGAAGTCTTAATTAATTTTATTTAGGAGCTTTTACCCTATCAGCTGCATGTATTGAAACAGTCTTATCAAAATGCAAGAGTAAGCAGTCAAAGGAAGCTTATTAAGGTTACAGTATCATATATTAGATGGCTTACACAGGATTGCTTCTATGGTGATGGCCCCATGTCACTTGATAATTTTCAGACTTTGGCTTTGAGAGGATCCTTGAAAATCAGAGTCTTTTGCTGTGTTCTGGCATTTCAGCGATCTACCAGCCAAGGGAAGCTGTATGCAATTTGTTCTGATATTTGTTGCCATTCCACGCACTGTGGCTGTTGGGAGTGAGCAGGGTGGGGATCAATGGGGAAAAGATGCTTCCTCTCCAAAGATAGGCCCCCAGAGCGAAAGGTTGAGTGCTTGATACTCAGGCCTCCCAGGCTAACCTCCATAAACACTCAGGTTGATGGGAAGTAGTTTGGGGCCAAATTTAAAGCCTGAGACAATCAAAGGGAATTTGACTGAAAGGGGCATTGGATGAGACCCTAGAAAACTAGCAGGGAAAATAAAAGGCTGTATGATACTATCCCAGTGGTGACCAGGCACTAAGAATTCAGGGCTGGCTTGCAAAGAAAATGCCAAGAACCACACGGAGGGGAATAAATCATAGTTACAGCAGTTCAGGTTACAACTTGCACGCTGCAGCTAAAGGTCATGTGGAGAGTGAGTAGTGTGCATGTATGCACACATGCGTTTAGAGGGGTCTTCTCTGGGATGGCCAGTCTCTGTGGACACCAAACCTGCATGCTTTTTTTCCCCTGCCTGCCCTATTTCCTGCATCCCCTCTCTTCTTCAGTATTAATTAGCAGGATGATGAATGTGCATGTTTGCACTACACAGTGGGGGAAGACTTTTATCAGAATTATCAAGAAAAGGTAAAAGTTTCAAGATAATTTATTTTCTGTTGCCTTATTTTGTTGCCAGCCTAGTCCAAACCCATTATACTTATTCAAATTGAATTATGAAATCCCAGTCAGGTTCGGGACCCCATGTGTCAAGCTCTGCACAAATATATATGACCCACCCTGTGAAGCTTACAATCCAATTCCCTGTACTGCCACCTTTTAGAACCTACTTCACTGAGTAGTCAAACAAAAAGACTCCCTTTTCCTATAGTGATATATCAGGAAACTCATGGCTTCCACAAACACGGATTAACTCAATGGTAACTCTTTCTCTTAGGATGAAGTTGGCCAACTGTGTCGTTGACACTGAAGGTGGCATTTTCAAAGGTGCCTAAAGGAGTGGGGGCTGGAGTCCCCAAGGTACTTGGACACACAACTTCTATTTAAGGACTCGCTTTACCACTGGGATCAACTGCAAGTTAAACACCTAAATATCTTTGTGACTCTGGCCCCAAGCACCCACTGTTGAAATTCAATGTCCATTGAGTATATAACTCCTTTAGGCTCCTTTGAGAATCCCTGCTTAAAGAAAGGACTGGGATACCCCAAACTGGCACCTGTGAATCCAATGGGACGGGAGAACCACCAATGTGTCAGAGTAGGATCTTTATGGCAGGAGCTAGTGGTGAACAAGAACTATTCAAACATCCAGTCCATCTTCCCATCAAGGAAGGCCTGTTCCCTAATAGCATGTTTTGTTAGAGCATTGTCTGCCTGTGAGATTTTACATTCGTCGCAGTTATCACGATCTGGTGCACTGTATGGGTATACATATCCTTGGCAAAACATCTTGACTTTATGAACCACTGAGCAGGGTTGAAACCGCAGCATGAAATTTAGCATGCAAATTCTCAGCTTTGGGGTTAAGCACTTGCAAATCACAGCCACAAATTGCCAGCACCTTGATACGAGCTGGTTGCGACACCAAAACGCACACTATGCCACTGCTAATAGTCACGGCACTGCCCCCACCAAAGCCAACTCCCTTATACCTGTTGCAGAAGAAGGAACTTGTTGGAGAAAAAGGGGTTTTCACATTTTTAATGCGAGCCCTGGCAGTAATTCAAACTTTGCATGCCCAGCTCAGCATGAGGCAATGTATTGTTTCAAGCGAGATCTCTGTTTTACTTCCTGTGGCCTCTCTCTCACCCAGAATCTGCTGGCTAGTTTTGCTTTCTTCCAGCACAGACTCATGTCAGTGATAGCTTGTCTCATGCTTTGCCCAACTTTCCCTCCTGATTATTGTCCCTCTGGGCTTGGTGCTCGCTTCCGTTGCTCCTCTTTCCAGATGCCCACTCTCCCGTGTCCAGTTTTCACTGCCTGATCCCAAACACTCAGTTCTGATATTTCTCAGCTGCATGCTGTCAGCGAAATCCCAGCAATCTTATTCCAGCCATAGCAATCTTATTACAGCTCTCAGTTTTCGGACTAGCTGTTCCTTCTGCTCTCTTCAAACCCTGCGAGCGTATGACTGCAGTCTTCCAACAGTTGTTTCCTGCTGCCCAATTGTAATACTCAAAAATCCCAGCTATCTGGTCCTAATAGCTCATCCCAACTGCTCTGACTGCAGTGAAATCCTTTGATCCCAGCCTTCTTCCTCCCAGAAAGCCAGCTGCATGCTCTTTTCTGTTCAAGTGGATTGAATAGTCTCCTGCAGCAGAAAGGAGGAGAACCTTGCAGATATTAAAGCAGGTAGAAAATGCAAACAGCTTCATCCACCTGAGAAACATCATCACACGGGACAAAGATTGTTCTAAGGAGGTCATGACGCTGAAAGCACTGTGGAGGCTGTTAAAATAGCAGTAGAAAAAAGGACAAATATTACTCCATGCTCAGCCTATTCCTCCAACACCCAGTGGGTCTGTATTGCAAGGTTTCTCTGGGCTGCTGGGTCCGAGTCTCTTTTTAAGGGAATCTCCCCAACCACAATAATCAAGCTGCTCATGACACACATGGTCTGTGAGACAGAGACATGGACACACACAGATGTTCAGCCTTTGAAAACAAAATATTACAGACTTGGGGTCAGCTGGTGAGACCACCTCAGAAACAAGGATCAGAAAAAAGGACCAATACATAAGGCAGTTGTTGACGTGGCAAAGAGGGGGAAGCAGCAGCTGTCTGGCCACATCTGCCAGATGAAAGATGACCTCCTGCTAAAGACCGTGCTCTTTGGCCTAGTAGGGGGGACAAGACCAAGAGACGGGCTGCTGGGAGTGTCTAGAAGACCTAATGGAAAGGTTTGGCAGAGATCAGAGGATGCTGTATGCCGAAGCACAAGCTAGGACACAGCTACGAATTACAGTACAATGCAAGACTGTGGGCATTGGACTATGTAACAGTGGGAAGAAAGAAGGAAGGATGTTTACTAGTGGTGACAATGGGCAGCACCGTGGAGGCTGTTAAAACAGCAGTAGAGAAAGGACAAACATTACTTTATGCTCAGCCTATTACTCTAACACCCACTGGGTCTGTATTGCAAGGCTTCTCTTGGCTGCTGGGTCTGGGTCTCTATATAAAAAGAGCTTTGAAGCACGTAGAAAAAAAACACACACAAAAAATCACAAAGACTGTGCAAAATCTTTAAATCAAATTTGGGGCCTGCAAACTCGATGTTGTCCCTTTAAGATTAAAAAAAAAAATCCCTCTGAGTCAGAGCTGGTTCAGCGGAAGGAGCAGTTGGAGGGGGTGCAGGGAATGCATTAGAAAAATAGCAGGCTCAAGCGGGAAAGGCGAAGAACACGGCACCGTCTCGTGTGCAGCTTGTGTGCATGTGCTGCTGCCCTCTCGTGGACGCAGCGCTGCAGGCCTTTAGTACTTCAATGATGACTTCCTCTCAATTTTCTCCAGCTAAAATTGCCAGGCTGAAGTGCTTCCTGCTGGCAAAAGGAGCCTCCTCCAACACAGCTCCATCTTTTCTGCCTCTTTCCTCGATTCGGACTGACCATTAATGTCAAGCCTCCTTCCTTCCAAATCTCCTAGATCAGCTGGTCTTCTCATCACAGCCTCCATCACAGGGATCTTGTGTTTTGCTGCCTTGACCATGCAGTTCCCAAATCCTTGTCCTCCTATGCAGGATGCCACTGATTCGTCTGTGGTCCCATCAACTTCCCCTTAAAATCATGGAAAAATGAGAGTTGGAAGGAAGCTTAGGAGGTCACAACTAGTCCAATCCCTTGCTCAAAGCAGGACCAACCTCCACTACATCATCCCAGCCAAGGCTTTGTCTACCTGGGTCTTAAAAACCTCCAAGGATGGATAGTCTACCACCTCTCTGGTAGCCTGTTCCAGTATTTTACTGCCTTCCTAGTGAGAAAATTCTTCCCAATATTCAACCTCAACTTCCCTTGCTGCAACTTGAGCCCATTGCTCCTTGTCCTGTCAGCTGCCCCCACTGAGGACGGTCCAGCTCCATCTTCTTTTGAACCCCACTCCAGAGAGATGAAGGCTGCTATTAAATCCCCGCCTCCGACTTCTCTTTTCCAAACTAAATAAGCCCAGTTCCCTCAGTCTCTTCTCATAAGTCTTGTCCCCCAACCCCTGAACTATTTTCATTGCCCTCCACTGGATTCTCTCCAATGTGTCCATATCCTTCCTGCAGTGTGTGTGTGGGGGGGGGGGGGGCAAAGCTGGACACAGGACTCCAGATGTGGCCTCGCCAGTGCTGAATAGAAGGGAAGAATCAGTGCCCTTGACCTCCTGGCAACGCTTCTACCAATGCCGTTAGCAAGAAAGGCACACTGTTGACTCATATTCAGCTTATTGTCCACTGTAACCCACAGATCCTTTTCTGCAGAGCTGCTGCTTAGCCAGACGTTCCCCAGGCTGTAGTGGTGCATGGGATTGTTTTGTCCTAAGTGCAGGACTTTGCACTTGTCCTTACTCCTTTTCCTTCAACCATATATCCAGGATCCCTGTAGGCTGGGTGTTTCATGCATCCCAAGGTCATGCTTCCATATTACCCTCCTTTCTCTCCCAGAGTCCCGTCCTTCCCACAGTCTCCCCACTGCTGGTGCAGAAATCCTCTCTTCCCAGGGACTGCCATCTGGGACAGTTCCCTTCTATCTCACCGACCTACCCACGGTGCTGCCCTGAACTCCTCACTTCAGTTTCTTAGTCTAGCTCTGGGAAGTGTTTGGGGAGAATAATTTGTGTGACTATACAATAGGAGGTTGTTTTGTAAGTGTTTATAGTTTCCTTCTACTCAAGTAGAGCCTATGCAGCTGTTCACGGAGTAGAGATGCCAGGATTTTTTTTTTCTTTTCTTTTCTTTTCTTTTTTTGGAGCCAAAAGTTGTGAATTCCATGCTACAGGCATGCGGTTAGCTGACAGCTGTAACAGCCCTGGGTGGATGGGCAGCCAGACTGCATGAAGAACTAGAGTCCTTTATCCATGTGTCCCCATGTTGCAGTATACAAAGTCCTTGCCACTCTAATCTGTTTGTCCTTCCCTCGGACCAAATCTTTACTACAACTGGAAAATCAAGTCTTCAAGCATTGATTTGACTATTGAGGTGAAATTTCTATCACTGTGCTAACATCCCCTTTGTCTTTGCTTTTTGCTCATTTCCTGGCAAACAAGCTTAAATAGTCAAGGAAAATGAATTTTAAGCTCAAGTATACCACAAGTAGAGCTCTGTGTTCCAGCGCAACAGCTGAAAGGTGTGACATGTTTGCTAGTCATATAAATCATCCACTAGAGGAAAAGAAATAATGCTGCCCCTGCTTAAGCAGTGCGTTGCTATTGCTCCACTCCAGGCATCACAGCTAAGAGTCTGAAAAGGAATTGCTTGCCACAAGAGAAAATTCATGAGCAGAAAAAGCTATTAAATCCACCAAATCAACTGTTCTTTCGGCATTATTCAACCGTCCCGGCTAATCAGAACCCTTGGAGCAGGTCTTGTTCCCACTGGAGTCAACTCCAAAACTTTTGACTTGAGTGGGAGCATGGTGGAGCCACTGGAGGGTGGGCTTGGTGTCTACTTCCTTCTGCAGCATTTTCTTCTTACTATTCATTATTCCAACTTTCTGCTAAGAGAGCATCACACAAAATATCCTGCTTGCCGTCTGATTAAAACTTAGCTTAAAACAAGACCTGTCCAAAGGAAGGAGCCTCATACCCAATATGTTGTTTGAATGGAGAGTTTTTTTTACATGGGCTCTCAGGTCTTTGTTTTAATCCAGCCCTAATTACGTGAAAGAGCAACGAGATTTGGCACATCATGGAAAACATGGATGGATGGAGAAACGTTCTAACGTTGGAAGGTCCTGAAACCGAGTTTTCACTTTTAGCCTGGACTGTATTTGTGGAGTTTTCTTGCTCTGTCTGGTAATAAAGCTCAGCATTGTTCAACCTTCTCGTTTTAAAAAAAAAGGATTTCTTCTGAGTATGTCTATGTTAGAAAAGACACCGATGGGGCTGTGTTCACACTGTAGCATTCGCACCTACATCACACTTGAAGCCACACAGAGCTGCGATGCATCAGTAGTAGTCAATGCATTGTTCTGCTTTCCCACTCACAGTGTGGAAGCTGCTTGCAGCCTTTCTGTGTCAAGCCACTTGCATGAGTGACCAAAATAAAGTTTTATGGCTTTTCCATTCCAGCGCAGGCTGGGCAAACCCCAGAACGGACCTCCCTCCCCTGCCTTCTCCCCCTCCCATCCTGAGACAGCACCAGAGCTGGGAGAGCAGGCTCAGGGCTAGTCTGCCCTGCCTCTCTCCCTGGATCAGCTCTCAATCCATCCAGCAAATGTCTGTTGGGTTGGGAGGGTTGCACTTTTTGTAAGCACCATGAGTTAGACTGGGGAGCTGCACATCTGTCAGGACCCTTAGTTACATCCTTGTGCGTGAAGACAGGGAAGTAGCCCAGATGTAGCTGAGAATCTACAGACCCTTTAGCAATTGTGCCAGGTTCAAATCCCAGGGAGTGATGCGGTGAGGAGCCAGTCTGTGGTGATGGCTGTTAGACAAACCTCCTCTGGGCTCTCACTCTCATTGCAGCTGAATTGAAGTTAAAGAGCCCCCGTAACCACGGAGCCTCGCAGTGCCAATGTTTCAAGTTGCTTTGCCAGATTGGAGCTGGCTAATTCCCATGTTCACATCCAAACTTCTCTACCATGTCAGAACTCTCCTTCTGGCTGAGCTCTCTGTTGCCACATATCCTGGCAGCAGAGACAGGGAAATAAAGCTAAGACTGGAGCTGGGCTGTTCTCAGTGGTGGCAGATGGCAGGACAAGGAGCAATGGGCTCAAGTTGCAGCAAGGGAAGTTTAGGTTGGATATCAGGGAAAGCTCTTTCTCAAAGAGGGCAGTGAAGCACTGGAATGGGTTACCTAGAGAGGTGGTGAAATCTCCATCCTTGGAGGTTTTTAAAGCCCAGCTGAACAAAGCCCCAGCTGGAATGATGTAGTTGGGGCTGGTCCTGCTTGGAGCAGAGGGTTGGCCTAGATGTGACTTCCTAAAGTCCCTTCCAACCTCAATTTTCTATGATTCTAAGACTTTGGGGCTGGTAAAAAAAGCACTGGATTGGCCTGCCTGAAAAGTGAGGTCTTCTGCTTAAGCAGGAACTTGTTTCTTCTTCCGTATGTTGATCTTCTCCATGCTAGAGAAATTTGCCATGCTCCCAAGGGGGCAGAAGCTGGAGGAGGCTTGCTCTAGGCAAAGCTCAGCACTAGATCAGTGTTTCTTAACCTTTTGAGTAGCAAGTACCCCCTAACTTCTGAAAATTTTAATAAGTACCCCAACACTCAATTTTCCAGGGG
>NW_017728998.1:4493504-4494767 GCF_001723915.1 Gavialis gangeticus | reverse complement strand
AGTGCTCTTCCTGCCATGGCAGGGGGTCGGACTAGATGATCTGCTCAGGTCCCTTCCGACCCTAGAAACTATGAAACTATGAAACACCAGGGGTGCACAACTCAAGTATGTACCTGGACTAGAGGTAATGTTGCCCAAAGCTAGGAGGGTTGAACCCAGTGCCGCGCAAAGCACGGCATGCCAAATTATTACTGGGCAATTTAATTTTTTGCCATAGTTTTGAGAGGAAAAGAGGGTGAGAGAGGGTGTTGGGGTACCTGCATACCCCCAGGGGTATGCATACCACAGGTTGATAAACTCTGCACTAGATCCTCCTCCTCCATCATGCTAATCTCCAGTGATCCAGTGCCAGCAGTGATGGCAAGCACTGCCAGAAGAGTCCCAGAGACACAAACAGTCTTTTCAGTGCCAAGCACTTGTCACTCCCGAGCTACCCTGTCTGGTCCTATAATGCAAGGTCACCTATTCCTGGAGCCACTTGCAGCTCAGCTCGAAACCACACTTTCCATCACTCATTTACACGCTCCTTACCCAGCACGGACTTTGTCTCTAGCAATCAGCTGCTTTCTTGTCCTGTCTCGGGTGTCCTGCATGTGTGGGGCACAGTGGACACATGATGTCTGTGCAGAGTGGACCACCTGAAGATGTGACAAGATAGTCTGCTATTTCTGGCGTACCTCAACCTCAGCCAGGAGGAATTGCCTCAATGTGATTCAGTCTCCATAGCCCCTTCATTCCTGGCCAGAAGTATCCAATGGAGACCCAGGATAGGACATGTCTTTTTTCTTGGGACAAAGGATGAGTGGAAATCCCTGGTCATCAAATCCCTACTTTCCTATTGCAGGCACCAGTCATATAATACCTTTCCTAACCCTATCTAGAAGCAGTCGGGTTTCATTGCCTCCACTGCTGCCCAGGGGAGGCTGTTCCAGAGACTAATGCTTTAATGGTTAGAAACCTGCTTCTTATTTCCAGCCTAGATTTATTCCTGGCTTTTTAATACCAATTTGCTCTTCTGACAATATCATCCTTTAGCTAAGGATGATAGCTCCTGAGATAAGGAGGAAATCCTTTCCCTCCCTACTGCTTACCTCCAAGACATATTTATAGGCAACATTCACATCCCCTCCCAGCCTTCATTCTGCTGTGCTAAACAAGCTCAGCTCTCTTAGCCTCCTTTAGTAAAAAAAGACTTTTGCTCCCCTGATCATCCTACCCTCCACTTACTCTTAATGTGGTCTTGAGGTGGGTATTTGTCCTCCT
>NW_017728998.1:4476181-4488504 GCF_001723915.1 Gavialis gangeticus | reverse complement strand
TTTTTTTTTTTTTTTTTTTTTTTTTTTTTTTTTTGCAATCCACAATTTTAGTTCCAGATCTACTTTGGTTTATCCTTCCAGATCATTTAAATGGAATCAGCTCGCAATCACGCGATCCAGATGCATTCACACTAGGATCAGCTCTTCTATGATGTCCTTGTTACCCACCCAAACCACATGTAAAACAGTACTGCTTCTTGTTTATTCAGGGGCTATAGGATGAAGGCATTTGTCAGCTCGAGGAACAGTGTATTCTTCAAAAGGAATAAATGCATCAGAAGCTAGCTCAGGATTAGCTACTGCCTTGCTCCTCTAGAAAAATGGTGGCTAGTGGCTATATTTTAAAAGAAAAATCACTAAAAACAAAAAATTTTTAAATCCCAGTGTAACACACACACATGCACACTTAGATTGCAGACCACACTTTCCAAAGCCTATAATTAAAACTGATACAAAATAATCACAAGGTACAGGATCTTATCAGGCATTACTCATTGTTTTTCTCCGGTGTTTCTTTGTTCATGCTACAGTCGAAAACGAATTATGAACCATATTTTCCTCATTAAATTTGTTTCCTTTCAGCACTCTTCTTTTCACTTCATTACCACATGCAATTTTTTTTTCTTTTTTTTTCTTTTTTTTTTTTACAGCCCTCATAGCTAATATCACAACTATAGATCTTGAATTTATTTATAGACCTCAAACTCCGCAGAGAGCCCTGTGTCGGTTGTTGCTGTGGAAACTGGGATTCTAAAAGTAAGAGGTTTCTAAACGAGTTTTAAAGGGACCTGCTAGGTTAACATGCTAGGCTTTTGCTTCCAAAGATCTGGGTCCTACCAGGCTTTGGAGTTACAAGTAAAACAGTTTTAAACTACGTCCCCAGTGGACGCTGGCCTACGACACAAAACCGCTCCATGGTCCGGCCCCTTGCAGCATGGTCACTGCTCTCTGCAGGGAGACTGGAATCGCGTGGGTGGCTGCTGGCTCTGCGAACATATTGGGGGGGAGAAATGGAGGCTAGCCAAAGTGCCAAATGTGCGCGGAGCAGGGGAGGGGAAAGAGGCTGCCTTGCACAATTGCTTCCTTAAAAGTGTTTGCTTCTGAGCAGTAGCTGCCGTCGGAGCTGGGAAGAGGCTCGAAATCTTGACACAGCTTCAAACTGGAATGCTTGCCTGAAAGCAAAAGCGGGGCGAAAGCCAGGGATGGAAAGGAGCAGCCAGGCAGTGTGAAGAAGCAGGAATCCAGATGGTGACTAATTGCATCCAAGATCAAAATCCTGGAAGGTGGGAGAGGCACAGAATCCCACAGGCTCTATGGCGCCCAGGGTGGATGGTGCTTCGTAGTGCTATTATTATCATCGTGTCGTCGTCCTGTGGTGGCACCAGGCTGGACCCCGTGCAAAGGTGCTGCCAGGGCTTGTTTATAAGGCTTTTCTCCTGATCTCAGGCCCACTCGCTTCCCCTGGGTGCACCAGAGATGAGCAATTAGATAGAGCAGGGGGCTTTGAGTAGCCTCGAGCGTGCGTCCCAGGGCCAGATTCTGCTCTGAGTCTGTTCTGCCTAATTGCTGATTTCTGGCATGCACCAGCAAGGGGGGGGGGGATGTGTAGAGCTTATCCTGTTGGCAGTACACCCCGGGCTAGGAAGGAAGCCATATCGACATACCCTCGACGAGAACCCTTGCCTCAAAGAGCTTCTAGTCTAACAGAGAAGACCTAACAGGGAGTGATGCAAACAAATGGGCTGGGATTAAGGGGAGAAGAGGGAGGCAGTAACAAATGGAAGAAAAGCTCCATGATTCTTGGCTATTCGGGGTGGTCATCCCACCTCGCTGCCTGCCAGGTTGCAGTGTGCTGGGCACATTGCAACTAATTTTGGCCCCAGACCAGGCTGCCAGAGGGGGGCATCAGTGACACTGAGCAGCCAGTTCTGCAGCTAGAGATGACCAGGGGATGACAAACCCCTTCTCCATTTGGTTGCATCCCTTAAGCTGGCAGCTGGGCAGCAAAGTGCAGTGGCGGCTCTGTGCCACCAGATAAAGCTCTGATGCTGGGATAAGCCTCTGACTGTTTCAGAGGTGCTGGATGTAGCCTAAGAACATAGGCAGACAAGATTCTTTGGGTAAATGCAATCTCTATTATTAGACAACTAAATAGTTGGAAAAATTGTTCTTTGCAAGCTTTCGGGCACAAACACCCGTGTTCAACACCCTTCTTCAGGCACAGGGAGACTCTGCTGGTGTTTTGTGCTCTGCAGCAGACTCCCCCTATGCTTGAAGAAGGGCATTTGTGCCCAAAAGCTTGCAAATAACAATTTTCCCATCTATTTAGTTGGTCTAATAAAAGAGATTGCATTTACCCAAAGAACCTTGTCTGACAGTTTAGTGCATGTATGATGGGGCTAAAAACAGCACAGCAGCCCTTGCAGTTGCATTTTATGACACTGGAAATCCAGTGCGTTAAATTAGCACCTTGGGTCCTCACAGGATTATTGTTATGTGCCATGCTCAGGCTTTTCCCATATCTCTCAAGGTCAGGACTTACCCCTGCGTGGCACAAGAACCGAAGGTCTGTGTATAGTACTCTTTGGCTGATAATGTCATTTTCCCACAAACCTTTTGTTAAATCAGCTTGGACAAAAGGTTTCCTAATTAATGTGGCATGTGTAGCCTTAGACAAAAGACATCCCCAGACACCGCGTAGTGTTAACTAGCCCTGGCAAAGATTTTTTTAAAAATGGGGCCTAAAGTGGAGTACATAGGAAATGACCTGACCTTGCAGAAACTATTTTATTAGGAGCTGCTAGATGATCATCACTTTGAAAAAAAATCATCCTTCTTTGAGGAGCTTAACTTGAAACTCATGTGTTTGGCAGCAAGTGAAATATTTGGATTGCTGCCATTGAACACCCCAGCACTTATTTGTCCAAGAGGTAAAAAAAAAGGGGGGGCTGCCTTGCAGACAGCAGACTGGGACTAGTTCTTTGCATTGATATGAAATGCAGGGGGTTAAGTCAGGGCTGATTTCATTTCCCTCTTCCACCGACCTGAGCTGAGCCGGCAGTCTGTTCTGTGCTAGCTTCTGGAGTGGAGACACTAGGGGCAGGCAGGCAACCTCCTCATCTCCACCGTGGCTTCAGCACATTCTTCCAGGCATCCCCCACCCACCTGGAAATTATTACTGTGAGATTAGATTAAAAATAGAAATGCAGAAATGAACATTAAGCAGCCGATGAAGTGATGATTCAGTGACTTCTCTTTTCCATTAGAGGGTGCCAGGGACCTACCGTTGTTCCAAAACCGAGAGTTCACCGGCATCTTTATTGTGTTATGTGTATTCCAGCAGCTGGCTGGGGTTGCTTAATTTCATATACCTGTTTTCCACATCCCCACCTTACATGTAACTCAGTTGCTAGTAGTGAATACAAAGTGGGGAATAAACAGCACAGCAAGGAAGGATCTGGGGGCAGTAATGAATCCCACACCAAATATGAGTCAGTAATATGATGGTGACGGAAAAGGCCATTCTCACTCTGGGATGTATTATGGGGAGTGTCATATGTCCGACATGAACAGTAATTATTCTGTTCTGCTCAGTGCTGGTGAGGTCTCAGCTGGAGCAGCATGCTCAGTTTTTGGCACTAGACTTCAGGAAAGAGGTTAAACACTTCATAGGAGAGCAACCAAAACGATCAGAGGTTTAGCAAACATGACCTGCAGGGAAAGGTGGAAGGAAGTGGATTTATTGAGGCTGGGACACTAAAGGGAGGAGGCCAGGAAACATGGTAAGTGTCTTTCAATATGTAAAAGCTTTCAGAGGGTGATTGATTGCTCTCCAAACCCCTTAGAGAAGGACAAAAAGCAGCCAAACAGATTGAGGTGAGACAACTGTAAGTCTTGATAAGAAGCAGTAAGGACCACTGAGGAAGGGATGCAATCCCCTTCCTTAGAGGTTTTTAAGTACACATCAGCATCTGTAGGGGCTGGTCTAGGAAGACAATGTGCGTTGCTTAAGTACATAGCTCTGGACGGGGAAAAAAGCTAGGCACTTTCCCCAACTCCATGCAAACAAAGCTCATTAACTCCAGGAACAACTTCTGCTGACTTCACACTTCATGACCGACCCTCATCCTGGTCACAAAGCTCCCCACACCCTAATAGCAGCCTTGATCTGGACAGGGCTGAGCAGTGGCACAAATTATGCAGTTAAAGGGAGCACAATTATCTTATAAAACAGATAGTGGCATCAAGAATTCTTATGCACTTAAGTGGTTTATGTACTTAACGGATAAAAATAACTGGTGTGTTACACAGTAAGCAACAGGTAACAAATGGGGACCGGCATTGTGTTAAGCAGTTAAGTGAACTATGCACTTACTCTCTATGCGCATACATTCATTTATTTATTTCTTCATTTGAAGAAATGCCGCCCTTCTGAACAAAGGCTCAGAGCAGTTTACAACAACAACAACAAAAAAAAAGCAGAATAACTTAAAAAGAGGAGAGCAGCAAGAGGATGAAAACAACTCAGAACATCTGGATAAAAGAGACCCCCAAGCCAGCATCCCATTCTAATTTTGCTAGGTAAATGCCTGCCCAGATAGAAAGTTCTTACAGCACTTCCAAAAGACAACGTACTCTGGACCTGATTTTGCCTCAGACACGGGTAATGGATTAAATGAACTGTTTGATCCATTCCAGTCCTACCTTTCCACTGTTTCTAAGATTAATTTTCATTCTGGTCATCTTTCGGTCTTAGCCACCAGATTCTTGCAGGCATGCTTTTGGTTGCAGTATGTATAGTGACTAGTAGTACGTGCAGTCCCTTCCTGCTGGCTGTAACCTCAGAGCCCAATTTTAATATAAATATAAAATATTACTATGGTATTAACACAACAGCAAAGAGTGGGCTAGTCCCCAGAGCCCCCCATGCATTCTGGGAGCTGCAGTCCACAAAGCTAGTGCTACTTTGACTTCTCTCCGCTTTCCCAAGGCAGCCAGCACAGCAGTCATGACAGCCAGGGGTTAGGATTTTCTGCTCCTCCACAGGGCCCCGCTGAATACTGAGCTACTAACCTGGAGAGTTAGCAAATCCTGGAAAAGAGGCCAAAAAAAGCTCAGTCTGCAAAACATTAGATCAACCAGCAAATATAATAAAGCCCCAAAGCCTACCTGCGTTCTCTTGCTGTCTCTTCCTAACCCCCTGCAACCTGCCCACTCCCAGCATGCGCCAAATACAAGCAGGAATCAAAACTCACAGAAGAGGTGGTATCTTTTATTAGACCAACTAGATATTGCAAACCAATTATTTTATTATTCAAGCTGAAATGCACTCAAAGAGTGTGCAAGCTCCAGCTGCACTGGGCATTTACTCTCCACCTCTCCCCCTGCCCAGAGTCCTCCATGCCTGCTCCCCAACCTCTCTTAGCAGGCACTGGGAACCCTTGATATACTCACAGATTAGCGGCTTCAGCTGTAGCTGCATGTCTTATACTTGCATTAACCCTCCCTGCTCTGCAGCTGGGGGAGGAAGAAAGCTGTTGCTCCTAATCCTAATGGAGGAGAAGGGGGGGGTAGCTAATCCTTCTGCAGCTGATCTGAGCTTCTGCCCCCTTCAACGCTCACAAGATGCACCCAGGTGTTGTTGCTATTGCTGCCTGCGGCTTCTAGCAGCCAAAAGAAAAACCTGCCAGTAGTTCAGGCAAAATGCTGGTTGTAGCAGCAACAGCTCCGATTATTAGTTGGGGTCTTGGCAAGACAGTGCCAGGGTAGTTTGTTGCAGCCTCAGCCTTCAGTTTACCTTTCTGGGGCTTGAATGAGTCATGGAAGGTTCCCCAGGGAGAAACTGGGTCTTGGAAAATGATACCTTTGCTGTTCTTCGGCTCCAAGTATTTTGCTACAGATCTTTCCAGGGTTCAGCCCCTTCCGCATGGTAGGCCCTGCCATGGCTGTACCCATTTGCACCCAAAAAGAGAGGATGCAGCCTTTAGCATCATGCTGCCCGGAAAACAGACTGTGTGTCCTGGGGGAAATGCCGACATTTCAGCCTGAAACATGATGAGAAACCAAAATCGTAGCATCTTTTGCAGAATGGAAATTCCAGTGTTTCAATTTAGAGATGGCAAAGCACCCAAATCTATTGTCCCCATCCACAAGAAGAAACATATGCCTGATATGGTTTGAGACCTCTGATTTCATGTGATAGGAATAGAAAATGGCCAGGCTGGAGTCCTGTCCCTCTGGCATGTAGGACAGTGTCATCTTGCATTTCTGAAGCGCCTTGCCTCCCCCAGAATCCCAAGCCACGTTACAAACTATATATAAACCAGAGCCATTTTGCCCACCGTGCAGGTGGGGCACAACAGGTGGCTAATGGCGTGCAGCACCCTAACACCAGTTTAGGACAGGAAGTGAAAGAGATCTTTATGTCCGACCAAAACTGCTAGAAGAATTTAGGTGAGCAGATTACACTTGATCTTAGCCCATGAGAGACCGAATGAACAAATCTAGGTTTTGGCCAAGAAAATGAACATAGGATCCACTTCAGGCTGCTAAAAACAAGTGCACAATTTATAGTGAAACAGTTCTTGGGGACGATGGAATAAGATGCTTTGCCATTGACACAGTCAAGGGCCTTGAAACCAAAGACAGAAATTTCACTCCGGATGTCTCTTTTTTTCCAGCCAGGTGGCTTTCCTCCTTAATAGGACACATTCTTTTTTGCCTCCACCTCTATAATGACTGGCAGACCATTGCAACCATTGCAATGCAGCCACCAGTTTAGGCCAGATCCTGTGAAGTACTGAGAGCCAC
This sequence comes from Gavialis gangeticus, assembly GCF_001723915.1. Taxonomy (NCBI): domain Eukaryota; kingdom Metazoa; phylum Chordata; order Crocodylia; family Gavialidae; genus Gavialis; species Gavialis gangeticus. Next base: position 4,481,694 of record NW_017728998.1, on the reverse strand, counting down.
AAGCAAGCCAGTGGGAGTTGAGGGTGGCCAGAAATCTTCTAGGACCACTGCTGTGCCATTGTGGCTGCCAGCGGTAGCTGACATAACCTGGTATTTTAGGACTCCCATAGCTCACACAGGTCTATGATTATACACTCTTATCTCCCTGCTTCTGTTTCTTCTGTATTAGGCTTGCATTTGTGGATGTAAACACATTACAATATATTTTCTTTGCTTCTTCTGAATCCTACATTCAAATTTTATAGGAGCTCTTGAAGCCACCTGGACTTCTTGGTTTAATAAAATCATAGAAAAGTAGGGACCTTCAAAGGACATCTGGTCCAACCCCCTGTCTGAAGCAGGACCAACCCTATCCAAACCACCCCATACAAATCCATTATCTAACCTATTAGCAAAACTACGCAGTCAACCTTGACACGACCACAAGACATAACACCCTTATCTGCCACAGGTACAGCAATGGGACCATAGGGTGCCTACACACATATATTGAAGCTGCTCTGACATGCTGTAATTCTGACTTTGGGTCACAATCCAGATTATGGGCTCACCATTGGCATTTAACAACTTACTAAATGATAATATATTAATACAAATGATTTTCAGTTTTGCAAGTTGCAATAAAAGATTATTAAAAATGCAGTTGTGAATCACAATGATCTCTTCTGCTACCTTGCAATTGTAATGATCTCTGCTACCTTACGAGCAAGTCTGGGAAATTCCCATAGCTGTCTCTGAGCTCTGCAACATGTTACAACCACACTTAGCATCTGACATTTTAAAACACTTTCCAAACATTCATTACTCAAGTATCTACTGGACAGAGACAATTACAGGCTCTCAATTAACCATTAACCAAAATCACAATCCTCTCTTTATAATCAAGTCCCAACATGCTTCATTGTTCTAATGACTCTTGATTATCCAAATTCATTATCTTCCTATTTGATGCTGTTTAAGAGGAACCACATATTTTCCAGGTAACTGAGAGGCGTTGCTACCGTTTAGAAGGTGGAAATCTAGGTTGAAATCTTTATTCGAAGAACTATGGCATACAACAGTAATAGGAATAACTAGTCCACCCCAAGCAATAGCTATTCCTATACAACAGGGGTTGACAAACTGAAGCCTGTGAACTGGATCTGTCCCACAGAGCCATTAGATCCAGCCAGCCCATGTGGGTCTTCCCCATGCTGCCTTGGGGATGAATGCTGGCATCGGGCACTTCCCCCATGGAGCTGCGAGACCAGCAGCGGGGCAGCAGCGTCCTAGCTGCCTCTGACCCACCGTCGGTCAATCCGGCCCCCGGGTGAAAAAGGTTGCCTGCCTCTGCCCATTGTGCTACTGTGAAGATTAATTAGTTTCCCTATAGCATCCTGAATGGGAAAAGCCCTCCGTTACTACCAGGTACTACAAAAAATGAGCAGCAAGATAGCAATATTGATTTAACACCCAGGCACTGTGAAGTATGGACATCTCCATGCCTGCAGAGAGCTGGTATAATGGCCGCCCACTGAAAATCTCTCTTTCTCCTTATGAATAGCTTCATAAATGTTAGTCAGCAGGGATCATTGGATCATCTAGTTGGATGGCTTGTAAGGGGAATCTTCCTGGATGTGCTGCCTAAAAAATCACAAGACCCAGTCAGGGGTGGATTAACCCCTTAGTGGGCCCTAGGCAAACAAACTCGTGGGCCCCTACTTAATACTGTATATTTATATTACTTGTTTTCACTCAATAATTATAATATGTAAAACAAGCACAACTGGGCCCCTTCTTCACTTAAGGCCCTAGGCATTAATCCTGCCCTGGGCCCAGTGCCTTTAGTGAAACCATGGCTGGTGCTGAGTGGTGTTTGCAAACGGGAGTTTTCAGCTGATTCTTTCCCATGCTGCAACGGGTGGACAGCAGCATACACTTCCTTCAGCCCGAATTTGCAGGTGACGCAAAGACTAGTGAGGTGTTGAATAACGATGAGCCCAGCACGGTCTCATCAGCGAGCTGGACGGCTTGGTCAGCCGGCCCCAGCCAGACTAAATGTGTGCAAGTGGAGCCAAGTTACGCACTGCAGGCCGTCTGGCATCAGGCGGCAGACGCCATTGCCCAGCTGCCAGAACATGCGCGCGCCCATGTGCTCCAGGTTGCCAGGCTGTGAAATGCACCCTGGGAAGGCACCAGCTGCTGACAACGCGGCGGCAGCTGGCAGAAGGCAGGGGCGCAGCTATACCCACCTTCTGCCAGCTGCTGGGCAGCATCAGAAGCCTTGCTCCTTTCTGCAGATGGGGTCTGACTCTGCCAGCAGAGAGGAGGGTTTGGGCCTCTGAGTGCAGCTTTGGACATGGTGCACTCCGAGTTTTGCTGGTTCATACTGTCGACTAGCCTTAAAAGCAAGAGAGGCAGCTATACCTACAACCTGAGAGAGAGAGGGGAGGGCATGTCTTGCTTTCAGTTGCAAACAGCCGAACAGGAACACCACGCTGGGGCAAAAAGGGCAAAGGCGACCCTCAGATGCATTACCAGGAGAGTAGCGTATCAGGGCGGGGTGCAGGCAGCCCTGGTGAGATCCAGGTGGTAGGACTGGGGAATGGCCCCATATCTTATTTTTAAAAGGAGTGATGAAAAATTGGAGAGAGGGCAAAGAAAGAGCCACAAAACAACTCAAGGAATAGGGGAAATGCTTTGCCAGGGAGACAGTGGGGTGTGGTTTATCAAAAATAAGGTTCAGAGGTGACTGGAATAAAACATGTGTGCACTCATGTGTAGTCTCAATGGGAAGAAATGTTGGGTGCCAAAGGACTGAGTAATCCAGCACAGAAAAGCAGAACAAGAGCTCCCGGCCAGACGTGGAAGTGAGACGAATGGAAGAGACAGTACACACGAAGAACGTGTACAAGTGCCCTTAGAAACAAGGCACAAACTCTCCACTGGGACCGATGCAAGCACCGGAGCAAACTCCCTAGGGAACCACTGAATCCCCCACATCTTGATGTCCCCAGATCAAGCCTGTCTGCCTTCCTAGAAGAGACGCATTAGCTGGAATACAATGAATAGGTTTGATACAGGGATGATTTCACGATCTCCCCCTTACAAGCAGTCAGGCTAGATGATCCACAGATCCCTTCTGACTCTAACATTTATGAAGCTATTCTCAGCTCCGCCGCCGACTTTCTGAGAGCCTGGGCAAGTCACTTCCCTTTTCTGTGCCTCCGTTTCCCCATCTGTAAAATGGGACACTAGTGCTGATTCCTCTGGGCTGTTCAGCTGGAAGGTGCTGCGGAAGAATTGTTGCCAGCCCTTGCAAGGCCAAAGTCCTGGGAACTTGGCTTAGCAGAGAATTGTAAGTTCATTATACTATGCTATCAAATCTATTATTTCCTAACCATTTCACAGTCTTTAAGCTAATCTTCAGGTTGGATTCTCATGATTTCTTTTTCTTTTTTTTTTTTATCCCATGGGTTTGTCAGAGCTGTAAAATGCCAACTATCCCGATGTGATAATGTCAGTCATTCCGGGCTTCTCTGCTGTTGGTACTCTCTGCTTGTGAGCAGGGTTTGGATGTGTTAGCCATGAAGATGAAAAGCAAGAGTGCCGGGTCATTTTCCAAAGCAGGTTTCCTCCCTTTACATTATGTCAGTCACGTTTCCTGACAAAACTAGCAGGAACATACAGGGGACAGATGTCCCTTAATTATCTCCAGCCTTCCCTTCTCCTTGGTCTCACACATGAATCTCAAAGGTGAATATTCGAGTTGGAAATGAAGCCCTTGTTTCACCTGGCATCTCTCATCCGTAGAGAAATATTCCTCTTGGTTTCTTGTAGTGCCCAGAGCCAGTGCTGCCTTCCAACTCGGCGAGCAGGGAACGAGGGTGGGCCGAGACATGAGGATGGTGGAGGGATGAATGCAGCCTGGAGTGTTTGCTAAGCCTGGCCTGTTCAAACGAGATATGCTTTAATATGGCTTGGTGCAAGGTTATACGTCTAGGAGCAAGGGAAGGCAAGCCATGCCTACACACCCAGGGCTGTGTCCTTAAAACCAGGGACTCAAAAGAGCATTTTGGGCATCTGAAGCTGAGCTTCCAGCCAGCTGCTGCAGTGTATAAGGCAATTGCTATCCTTGGCTGTATAAGAGGAGCAGTAAATACACAGGGGAGGTTAGCACCCATGCTACCTCCCTTGCCTTTTATTTTTAGGGCTCCCAATATTGGAGACCAGAGTATGCAAAGTTTCCCTCTCCCCCCTCACCCTCTGGTTCTGGGAGGTGGAAACCACTCTCCTTTACTTCACTTGATTGTTAACTTTGAAGTCTAATGATGGTGCGATTGACAGCGTTGTTTCCCTGACGATCAAGTTGCCTGTAACAACCAACTCCTGAGGGATTGTGGGGAAGCAGTATTTCCCTACCTGGGGTCGTGTAGCACACCTGGCTGCCACCGCCTGGCACTTCTCCCTAGAAATGACACTTTCAAGATGTCTTCAGGTCTACTAATAAGATGTGTGCGTATGCACGTACAGGGGGAATTTGTCTTTGAGTTGCTCCTTGTGAACTCATTCCAACCTCCTGAACTATTAATTTGGCACTCAGCACCAGGGCGAAGATCATTTTTGTGTTTTCAGGGTGTGCTTTATCCATTCTGCTATGTCCCACCTGGCTCTGGGTGGTCTATTCAGCACTACAGCACATGTTTCCGACTTAATGCGCTTTACTTTAATCGATGCCCTCCGATATTGTAGCAATATGGATGGACAGAAGGGCAGGCAGGCAAGCAGGAAGACAGACAAACACTGCTGTTGAATCTCTCCCAAACGTTCTTCATTTGCAAAGAGGATAACAGTGGTGTAATGGGAATAGCAGGGCCTTCCAGCAAAGAAACCATTTATCTTTGGAGATACATATTATTCTTTGGTCCTCCCACCCCTGCAAATAATGCAGCGAAGGACTGTGCAAAGCCCCCTCTCACTTCCATGCCCACCTTTCAAGTGATATAAATAATAAGATCTTCCTTCCATTTGAAGCCTTGGTTAAGAGTTTTATCTTTGTGCTTCTTTCCTGCTGACTTAGTGACCTGCTGAAAACATTTGATGACTCATTACATGCTTGTGGCAGCTCTGTGCTTCTATTTTAGACACCGTTCTCAAGGCCCGAGATAAGGGGGAAGCCTAGGAGCAGAGATGAAAACAGGTGAAGCCGCAAGCTGTCAGGAGGCAGATACATCTCTCCAGCTAGCCAAAGTGTGGAGTCAAGTGAAGCAGACACTGCTGATTTCCCTCCTGATCTGGAGGGCCACAGAAATTGCTCAGAGGCTCCCTTGTGCTTGGGAAATAGGACACACAAGGCTGGCGGCAGCCCCTAGTTGCAGGCTTGCATTATAGCCATTGACGTCTTCCCGTGGTTGGACAGTGTTGCCTGGCCGTCGTACTCTGCCTGGATGAGTCCCGGCAGAAGAATCCCTTTCTAAAAACGATGCAGAGATCACATAACCCAGTTGAAAGGCAGATCACCTAGTGACAGATCT
>NW_017728998.1:4458988-4471181 GCF_001723915.1 Gavialis gangeticus | reverse complement strand
ATCCCTTTCTAAAAACGATGCAGTGATCACATAACCCAGTTGAAAGGCAGATCACCTAGTGACAGATCTACTACCCACCAGCTATGCCTATGTCCAACTGGGAGCTCTTTTCCAGACCTAGTCAACCAGTGCCTCGCACCTAGGTAAAAATCACCTTCCTGCATTTATTCATTGCTTGCCTGTTTATACAAAGACTGCATCGCCCTGAGAATTCATGGTCTGTCATTTGTCCACTTGGAGCTCTGAATGCTTTTCAGAGCCATTGCGTGTCAAGATGCACCTCCCAGCCCGTATGCATGGCCTGGCTTCCTGGCTCCACCGTCACATTTGGTCTTATCAAAAAAGCAGTTACTGGGTCCAATGTACCAAGCAACTGGATCACTGCCCTGTCATCAGTATCTACCGCTCTGCCAGTCTTTGTGTCACCCACAGGTTTGAGTGATTCTATACCAATTTCCAGGTTGCAGGTAAAAATATGGAGTGACAATATGCCTAAACACCGATCCCTGTTGAAGCCCACTGGGAACACCTTTATTTCATGATCTCCACTGGCAGCCAGCCAGCTCTTAAATCATTTAATGTGCATTTTACTAACATTGTAAGGTGTTAATTTTTTATCAGACTATCATGTGGCATTAAGCCAAACACCTCACACAGACCTGCTTCATCTGTGCAGTTACCTTTATCAACCAAATATTTTATTTCATCCCCGTTTAAAATCAGGTTTACTTGAGAAAACCATGTTGAGTGCCGCTCATTATTTTCCAGGTTTTTTAATTCTTTATTGCTTGAATCCTATATGAGCGTGTCCATTATTTTCTTGGCCCTGATGTCAAGCTAAATAGCCTACACTAACCCTATCATCTTTGTTGCATGTTCCCACAGTAGCGCTCAGCCTTGTGGAAGTTCTTCAGTGTTCCAACAGCTATTAAAAAATTAACATCAGTGGGCCAGAGATCTTCTCAGCCAATTCTTTTAGGACTCTTGGGTAGCAGTTTATCTAGACTTCCTAATTTTTTTTTAAAGTTTTTTTCCCAGGTAGGTATTGTTGCACATCCTCCTCATTTACTACTGGATTAAAAAAACACGTCCTCCTCGTATGACATTAATGTATCATTTTGCTGCTCTCCAAATACAGCAGAGAAATACCTGCTGAAGCCTCTGGCTTTTCTGCATTATTATTAAATATTATATTGTTTTTGGCTAATAAAGGACCTGTATCTTTGCTAGGACTTCTGAGAGTGCATGAAACAGCAGTGCCCAGATGAGGTCTCTGCTGCTCTGCATTCAGCTCCTGGACTCTCAGCTGCTCAAAGCGAGGGTGATAGGCTCTTGGCTGAGCGTAGAGCCAGGGAAAGAATCCATTTGGCCACAAGTTAAAAAAAAAATTAAACCTGCCCAGTTACCCAAATAAAGGTTCCTCCCCTGAGCGCTCAGCTGATCAAGAAGAGCATCTCTGCTGCTGCTTTTGTGCCACTTGATTTCTAGGCAGAAACTAGCTCTATTTTTACCCAGCTCAAGCAGATCAGATTTGCAGTAATTGGCAGGATAAACAGACACATACTGTATGCAGCAAGTTAATGAGATACATCCAGTGACCAGTAAATGCACTCCGTCCATGCCCAGCACAAAGAAAGCAATCCAGCTAATTTATCCCACGCGTGCTTGTAACATGTCTGTTAATTATCCCTGTTCTTTCCCTCCTTCAGAATACTTCCCAGTGAGACAATCAGTGTTACTAGACAGTGCAAAAACATTTCCTCATTTTCTTCTAAGCTCTTAGCACCATAGTATTAAATCCAATGGCATGCAACAGCTTGCCTGTCTGGATAGCCCAGATCCTGGCTTTTATTGACCTATGAGAGATTATTTAGCACCGAAGTAGTTACATATGAAGAAAAAAATATGCCGCTTACAACTCATAAGCTGCCCTCCTTCAAGTAATGTACTATCCAACCATTTCTGATCACTTTTGTTACCTGTAATCAACCTGAAGATTAGCAATAATCCTGCTTGTTACAATATCACTCGGTTGTATAAGCTGCTGCTAGAAACCAAACAGATAAGGAAAAACCTAGGGACAACATTGTCTGATTGCATCCTCACCAAATTCACTGAACTGGGGAAGGAAAAGAGGGGGGCAGAATGAAAATGAAAAGCATTGACGTCTCCAGAGAGGTACTTTTTCACTCAGAGGTTATGAGAACTGGTAACGCGCAAGGATTTCAGGCTGATCTTTGCATGGTGATTGCACTGGGATGCCGTTTACCCAGGGTGGGATACGCAATAGGAACAAGCCTCAGACAGATTCACAGCAGGCACATGCCCTCCTTACCTCCACTGGAAACTAGCACAGGCTTTGGTTGTGCTCCTCTGGATTTACATCAGTGTAAGTGAGGAGAAAGTCAGGGCTGCATGCTGGAAAAGCAATGTTAATAGATAGATAGATAGATAGATAGATAGATAGATAGATAGATAGATAGATAGACACCTGTGTTGTGACTGGCAGCAGATCACACATGACCCTCCAGCCATGCGGACCAAGGCTGTGGACAATGTATGTGGGCAGGAGTACATAGTTGTCACTGCCTGATGGGGACTACAAGCACCAAAAAATGCAGCTCACGTCGGACCTCACTCCATAATACTTCCCTGTATCTCCTACGGCTGGAGACCAGCAGACTAGCCTCCCTGCAGATTTGGGGGAAAGCATAGGAGCACTTTGTACCCCATCCCCCAGCTGCCAGAGATGGTTTTTCTGTGGCAGTGGATGCCCTCCTGTCCTTTCACCTGGCTAGCGCTGACCCCCCACAGCATTTCTCTCTCCTACCAATTCCACGCATCAGTACCATAGACATCAATGAGAACTTCGCATGCAGAACAAGCACTCAGTTTGCTACAGATCTGCGCTGCAGCTACAGCTTCACACTACAGCTCAGAAAGGGGAATTTTGCCCAAAGACGTCAAATGCCAGTCCCTGGGCACAATCTGAAGCCAAAAGAGCTCCTCAGGGTTAATTCGGCACAGAATCTGACTTGCAGAATTTTTCTGAGTAGGCATGAAAAAGCCCGCTTGACTTTGAAATCGCAGCAGGGGTCCAAACTGCTGGTCATTAGGAAAAAGCCATGCATTTTCACTTTCAAAGTCAGCAGACAGGATCGGTTATAACTGAGATGCAATAAACACAGAGCTTCACATTGCTGCCTTCGAAGAGACACTTCAAGTGTGGAATCACAAGCAGTATCTGGGGACACAAGAAAATACAGAATATGCCACACATCACAGGATCTGTTTCTAAATAGAACGTGGTCTAATGCTTTCCACAAGGCACCATCACTCTTTAATGGACTGGAGATAATGGGGAAGAAACAATTAGGGAACAATGAAAAAATACTAAGAACTGGTAAAAAACAGTATTCAGCCACTAAAACACATTGTCTATTGCTAGCATGAGGGAAGACGCCTTTCCATTTTTTCATAAACTCAGAGGGGACCATCTAATCTGACGCTGGCATCATCTAGTCTGCCTAGCAGAGCTGTCATCAGGCTTCACTGCATTTATTCCCATCTGACCTGAACTATACCTAGCTATGGTGAACCTACCCTCTCCTGTGGTAAGCTGTCCCAATGGTTTAATAACTTTACTGTTGAAGTGAGGTGACTTCAGATCGGACGGAAGGTGCACATATTTGACTTCCAGTTTTTGGGTCTTGTTCTCCCTTTTCTGTTACACTAATGGGCCCTCTGTTTTCAAGTTTCTCTTCCCTACTGACAAGGTAGGGACTGCGATCTGGCCAACTCTTAACCTTTTCTTCGCTACGCCTCTTCAGTCCACCACTGTGGCACAGTACAGACCGTCAAAAAGCCAAAGACTGAATCAGACACAATTTCTCCAAACCAAGTAGATTGAAGCGATGATGAAGCGAACTGATGTTAACTAAATCAGTTCAGTTTGATGCTACATTCCTCTAGGTCTATCTTAAACTGGTTTGGCCTATTTAGAAACCAGTTTATGTGCCCTGAACTTGTATTCTGTTATAGTTTTAAACCAGTTTCTGATCACTTTAACCAGTTTATGTGGACTGTATGTCCCTAGCGTAAGGCAGGTTTTCTAGTCCTTTCAGCATTCTTGTGGCTCCTCTCCAATGTATCAGCGACTGTCTTGAGTTGTGCAACCAGAACTGGGCATGGTGGTCCAGTAGTGAGCGCACCAGTGCCAAGCAGAGAGATAACAACACTTCTCTTCTGTGCCCTGCACTCACCTATTGGGACATCAAAGTCCATTCACATTAGCCTTACCTTGCACGCTGAGCAGAACGCTTCTCAGAGCCACTTCTTCCCAGGATACGTCCCCTGCCTTGTAAATCTGGCCTGTGTTCTTTGTGCCGAAACCTATGATCTTACATTTGGCCCCAGGAAAACACAAATTGTCTGCTTGAACCCCATATACCACATCATCCAGTGATCTTCCCCTCATTATTTACTACAACTACTATTCTCTGTTTCAACTTTATTAGCAACAATTGTATGGGTCCTCCAAAATTATGGATAAAAAATCTTAAATATCATGCGGCCACACTGCTTGAGGATTGTTCACCGTTTAAGATCAAATCTGAAACCTATCCCTTAACCATTTATAAATCTATATATCAGGTGCCATACCAATTTTGTATTGTTCTAGTTTCTCAATCAAAACGTCATAGGGAACCAATTCGTTATTGAAGTCTAAAGGTATTGCATCAATATTATCACTTGTAAACTTATCAATAAAAACAGATCAATTAGTTGGATGATATCCGTTAACCATCACCTTATGTTGATTGCATTAATCACATCACCCTCTTGTAATTCTTTGTTGCATCTTGTGTCATCAGCTGTTCCTTTACTTTGCTCAGAATAGTTCTCAGGCTGACAGGCTTGTAATCATTAGGGTCATCCCATTCACCCTTTTTGACTATCCACACAGCATTGGCTTTCTCCCTGTCCTCTGGGGCTTCAGTAAGTGGTCTAGGACTTGCTGAAAATCAACACTAATGGCCCAGAGAACTCCCAGGTCATCTCTTTTAGAACTCTTGGATGCCAGTTTCTCTGATCTGCTCATTTGAAAGTACATTAATAATGTACATTAATAAGGTACATTAATAATGGTTGCTTAATATTGTCCTTATTTACTGTTGAAATGCAAAGGATTTCATGACTAGACCCTCTCTGTTTTTTCTCAAAGGCAGAATAGAAATGTTGACTGAAAATGCCGGCCTTTTTGCATTATTATTGATACATCTCGACTTCCACCTAGCAGTGGCCCGGTGCTGTTGTTAAGATCCCTTTTGTTCCTGAATGCTTGAACAAATTTATTGTTGTTGTCCTTATCTTTGCTGACCACAGATCTTGCCTTGTGTCTTGGCTGCTTTGATCGAGTCCCTGTAGTTACTAGCTTTTGATGTAGAGTCATTATCATCAACTTCCCTTTTCATCTTTTTGCTATTTATGTTTTTGATATTATTTTTATAGCTGCTTTCACCTCCTCTCTGTAAGCCAGCCTGTTGTTGCTTTTTTAAACTCCCGTAGCCTTCACTCTCACTTGTGAGATCATGGCATTCAGGGCAGCTAGTAAAAATGTCTTAAACAATTCCTAATTACATTCACATTTCTATTTGAAGTTTTTCTCTCACCCAAATTCACCTATAATTGTAATAGATTATGAAATTAGCTCTTTGAAAGCACCAAGTACACAGTCTACTGGTTTGAATCATATTCTGTTTCCATATAACAAACAACAATCAAATTCACTTGTGCCTAACCCTGTGATCAGTTCACCTTTATCTGTCATGCTGACAGCTACTGGAGAACTGACCCACGCATTTCGCATTTGGAAATCATCATCATCATTTTTAGGAAATCCACGGATGTTTCAGTGCTGACAATGTGAGATCTTTGGTATAGGTCTCTCCAGTTACTATCACTCACGGTCACTCAGCCCTTTCTCCCCGTATATTATCGAGAGGTGCTTAAGGGACTAGCTTTGGACACTGAACGAATAGTCTCTCTTGTCTTTTCAATTGTGGGAACTTTAACCCATGGGCAGTCTAGGTCATTTACTTTGGAGTCGTCAGTGCCTTGGAAACAGTTTCTGACATAGGTGCCAGCCGCTCCCACTGCCCATTTTGCCCATTTGGTTTTTCCTAAAGAGGCAAGAAGCAGTGATTTTGGTATTTCCAACAAGTCATTCTTTCCACCGGGTTTCAGTAATACCAAGTAGGTTGAATTCATGCTTGCAAATGAGCAAGTCCAACTCCTCTTGTCTGTAACTCAGGCTCCTTGCGCTGGGGCATAGCCCATTAAAGAATTTCATCTTTTCACCTCCTTTGATTAATTTTGTCCTCAGCACCTTTCTTCTGTGCTCAGTGAGCACTCATTTCTTCCTTCTTTTCACCCTCAGCCTTCAGTTAAGAGTTTGATGCCTTCCTGATACACCCACCCAACTTGCTCCCTGGAAGATCGATTCTCCTACTCCTAAAATGGATCCCCCTTTCCCCCAAAACTGTACAACTCTACCTGGAAAGCAAGACTCTCTGCCTCACCATAGTCCCTCTAAAATTCCCCGCTTGCTGTTAATATTTGCCCATCTCACCCGGCTTCACCTTGAACTGACTTGCGAAGTCAAGCCAATAGCCAAAGGGGAGATCCAGGGCTCTGGGTCATAGAGTTTGCTTGTCAGAAATGGGAATAAGAGGTAGAGGGATTTTTTTCATGCGACCACAAGCTGTTATTGAAAGGTGCCGTGACCACAAGGGACAGCACTGAATGGACAGGCAATTTGCCTGATGCTGCAGTGTTCGGGCAGGTGAGCCTGACATTCGTTGGTACAGTTGCGCCACCTGCCACGTTGCCAGCAGGAAATGCCTGCAGATTTCTGGGCATTTGCTCTGATTTAATAAAGGTGCCACTGAGACCCCCCAAAACCAACAGAAGGCAAAGTGCCTGGAGATGAGCTGCAGAGGGGCTCCCCAAGGCAGCAAGTTGGGGAGATGATGAGGCTCAAGGTGTGCATTTATTCCAAGCAAAACCCTAGCCCATGTGCAACATCCAAGTAAGCAGGTTTTTTTCTGGGAGGAAGCAGGGGTGACCAAACAACTCCCCTCCCCAGGTCCCAGAGCTTTGGGACAGAAGCAGACTCTTGTAGCTATGTATCTACACCTCTGCTCTTGGTGCTGTGTTGCTGAGAAAAGCACCAGGGACCACATGTGGGAAGAGTCCATCTTCCCATGGGTGTTGTCCCTCCCTTGAAGCAGTAGAGCCACACAGTTATGTGGCCTTCAGGGCTTCCTCCTAGCCTTCTGCAGCCTGTAAAGTATATGGGAAGATGAGTGAAGGCAGGCTCCATGGATCTGGACCTTGGACTAGGGGGGGAATTTGGATCCATAAAAGCAGTGGGTGTGGGCCTGATGGGAAAGCAGAGGGCAAACAAGAAGCAGCATGGACAAAATAGTAAGGCAGAAGTGCCTCAAGTACTTTTCCAAGGGGCTTTGGTGGGAAGGGGCAAGAAGTGCATGGATTGGACTCTGCATAGTCTCCATCCTCCGTTGGGTACGGCCCTTTACAAGCGAGCAAGAGAAGTCTGGCTGTCAAGACTTGCTGTTTCACTTCACCTGCTAGAGTGATCTAGTAGTAGACAAATGGCAGAGCTGGCCGTGCACGGGGAGCTTTCCTCATCCCTTAACAATGCCGTCCCCCAGAGAAAAAAGGGCAGCGCGTGCTGCCAGCTCACCAGCGCAGTCACAGTCCAAAACTATGTCTGCTGATGTCAAGCCATGGAAATAAAACATGGATCCTGACTCTCTTCCCATCACGCTTGTGATCTGCAACTGGAATAACGGGGCTGTTCAGGGAACGATACTGGTAAATGTTTCGGAAGTGCTGAACTAATGGATGAACGAGAATGGAGCCACAAGGAACCCTGGGGGAGGCAGGGTGAAAGCACGGAGGAATGCTTTGTGGAGATGAGCAGATTTTGGAGAAGAGCGAACCCTGCTGCGAGAAAACCAAAGCGAGGGGGACAGATGCATGGCCGCTGCATCCCACGCTCTATGGGGGGGTCTCCTAACTGGCTAAGCAATCTCCTGGGAAGCCCCAGGAAAGGTGCAGATCATCCCCGGGACCTACCAGGTAATCCACTGCTGAATCTCCCTAGGGTCCCCTTGAATGAGAGATGGTGCACATGGATGCTGGAAACCCACATGGGCGGTGGCACACAGAGGGACATTTCCCAAGGCTTAAGGATGGGGTGGATGCTGTGGGGCACAGGTACAAGCCCAAAAGGAGCAGTTTTTCTGCCCCTTTCCACAGGAGCGTCTAGGGCCAGGTCTCCAAGTGCTCAGGTGAGGACGGCTGATCCAAAGCCAGCAGTGCCTGGGATGCACCAGGGGGGCTCAGCTCTTTTGCCACTTTGGTGCCTAAATGGACTCTGTGGATGTCTTAAATCTTGCCCGTGACTCTGGGTGTTAAGCACTTTGGAAACACCTGGCCCTGAGAGGAGATTATATGGCTCTTTAATACTGAAATGCAACCCCCACCCCATCAAGCACCGAACACAGCAGAGGGACATAGGACTGGAAAGAGAGTCCTGGGTCCCTGTGTCCAGTCGCATTATCACAGACAGCCGGGTAACAGGTGTTTGTCCAAACGGGTCCACGAGGAGGTCCCTCTGGCCCCTCCTGCACACCGCAGCCACACAGGGCCCTAAGGACCCATGGAGAGAGAGACACAAGGTTCATAAAATTTCAATTAATCCGTAAGGAAATAATGAATCAGTCAGGGGTATTCTTCACTGCGGGAGCCGCCTGCTTCTTTGAAGATGGCATGGTATACGTTGAATATTGCATGGTATAGCTTTGAAGATGGCATGGTATAGCTTTGAGCAGGGCGTTGGCCTAGATGTGACCTTCTGAGGTCCCTTCAACCCTCATTGTCCCTGATGCTATGATTCTGTGGTGCTTTGCCTAAAACAATACAAGCTTTACAATCCTAACACAGGCCAAATCACCTGGCTACTAAGACGACCACTCACCCCACAGCTAGGTCTCCAGAGTATTTTAAAAGAAAGTCTATCCTGATATTTCTTACAAGGTTTCATTCCATGCTTGCTTTTTTATTGTAAGCATCATTTATATTTTGTTCAGAGCAAACTTCCTCAGTGCATGGGCCAGCCGTGGCTTCTGGGGTGGGTAAGTATGCACTGTAAGTTGGTTTCTATACAGTACCAGACTCCTTTGAATGGGGGGCTGGTCATAGTCAAAGCATTGATAATTGACATGTGAAATACAGGGAAGATGCTTTAAACCATCTGGAGGGAAAAGAGAAGAGCTCTGATGCTTGCCAGCCATCACTCTGCTTTCATATTGTATCTACAGCTGGACAGACATGGATGTGTTTTCTAGCAAAAAGTCTGGACAAAAATTTAAATGATCATTTTTCCTCTTCTTGTGGTTTTCTTAAATATATATATTTAAGGCACTCTTTCTCTCTCCCTATATATACATATACATATACACACACACACATATATATATAATATGACATTTTTGATTGCTACTGAAACCTGAAAACTTGCAGATTGCATTTTCTTTCCCTTTTTTTAAATGAAAACCCACTGGTGAAACAGACACTTCTTTAATGAGAGTTTTCATTTAATTGAAGAGATTTTCTATTAAAAAAGATCTCAACAAAAAATATTCCAGCAGCTCCTGTTGCATCCTTTTGGCCCACTGCTTGATATACACACATGCACGCATACACAGTTATACAGTAACATATATATTAAAATATATTACTATCTAAGGCTAATGTATTTCAGTGGATAGGTATGCTAAATACCAATACAGATGTCTCTAAATCCTCCCCAAATTTGAGCAGTTACAGATTCAGGTACCCTGTTCAGCAGTGAATCTACACTAAACATGTATTTCATTTCAACACATTCCAAGCATGTGCTTAAAGTTTAATTCAAGCTTAAACTGAGTGCCTGTTGAACAGTGCCCTTGGATCTAAGCTGAGATTAGACATCTTGGATCAAATCAGGATGAGGTGAAAACATGATGCAGCCATCCAGGCATGTGCATGGGATCCTTGCCATTACTGGCGCCTCCTGGGCTTGGGCCTCTGCACCTTGAACAATCTCAATTTCTCTGGGGCTTAGGCCTGCATTCTCTGCCCCCCTGGGAGCAGACCTCTCCCCTCTGGGCTCAGGCTTCATTACCTTCAATAGACTCTGCCCTTCATGGGCTGCAGGTACTTGACCCTGGTTGTTCTCACCCTGCACTAGCCCTACCTGCTCTCATCACTCAACGGCTGTGGCCCTGCTCCTCAGCCTTGGTCTCATGCCTCGGACCCTGCACTCCTGAGCCAGTTGAGAGACTGCCACCACCCCTACGGCCTCAACCCCTGAACCACAGGTCTTGCCTACCCCAGCTCAAGCACTAGCCAGGAGCCTTGCTGCAGCCCTTCTGCGCAGGAGCTCCCTGGCCCCAGGGCTGGACTGCCTGCCCAGCTCAAACCCTGGGCTTATATGCTGCAAGCCTGGCCCCTTTTGAGTCACGTGGCTCCCTTGATTGCCCTCTGCTTCACCTGCAGCCTGCCTTCCTTTAAAGTAGCAGGAGCACCAAGCTCCCTGCCACCAAGGGATATTGCTGAAATGAAGTGGGCTCCAGGGGAAAGACAACTTTAGCGTGAATTCAGTGGCAGGGGTTGAGGAGTTACAGTGAGGCACGTACATAAAACCTCAATAACGAATCATAAGAATGAACCATACATGAATGGGCTTTGCAATAGCAGGGTGCTGGGCCAGGTAGACGCTCCTGCCCCAAAGACTTTCCCGTGATGTTAAACAACGCATTCAAAGAAGACCCCTCTCCCTTTCCTGCAAACAGCCGAGCCGGTAATAAAAACCGTGAGACCGGAGAGAGTGGGATTAAAGCAGGGAGGAGGGGGAACAAAAATAAACAAATGGAGCAAGCCCTCTGGCTTGCCTTCGTCTAGGAAATCCCTCCTCTCCACGCTGATAGTTTCCAGCCTGCCATTAAAATGCATGGTGCTGAAGGCTAACCCTATGGCCTGTTTGTCTGAGATTAGCCTCCTATCTCCGAGGAGGTGGTAGAGCTCTGTTCTGGGAGTCTCCACATTACGCAGTTCCTGTCTCTTTAAATCCAAGCTGAGCAAGGAGCTGAGCTGAGAGCCCAGGATCTGTTCTCCTTAATAAGCAAGATTTAAACCCCTTAGGAAGACAGGAAGACGGGGAGGGGGCACTGCAGGACGAAAGGGGGCAGCAGGAGGACCCCTTTTTGCCTCAGACTGGAGATACAAAAAAAAAGGAGGAAAAAAAAAAAAGGACCCCTCCTCCCCCATCCTTTCTTTGACAGTCCTGATCAAAGCCTCCCAAAGAGCATCTCTCTGAGCCAAGATGCGGGACTTATTCCAAAAACCAAGCGGAGACCTAATGGAGTGAGGTTTGCCGGGGGAAGAAATAAAATCAGATCAGTTGTTTTCTAGGGTGAGGGGTGTGTGTGTGTGTGTTTGTGAGCGAGGGAGAGAGAGGGAGTGCGTGAGACTGAGAGAGCGAGGGAGACAGATAGAGAGACACAGACACTGCATTGCTGCTGATCCACGAGTCTCCAGGAAACACAGCCCCCAATATGCTGCTGCTCTTGCTGCTTTTGCTAGGGCTGGGGCGGTCGAGTCTATACCAGCAGCAAGGCAGCCCCAGGTGGAGGTCACAGCTTTGCTTTTTTTTTTTCTGAACCAGGGATTTTTTTTTCTTTTTTAAGCGTATTATTATTATTTTTTAAAATTCAGTTGGCATTGGGCCTCCTTCCCCCACCCCCCTCCCCTTCCCCAGGCTCTGCCTTGGATGGTTTTAGGTGGAGTCGTTTGCACCAAAACCCTAGAGCTGCCGTTGTTCTTGCTGCTATTTTTTTGTGTGTGTGTGTGTGCATGTGTGTGTGTGTGTGTGAGATACTGTTTCCACAGCAAGAGAAGGAAGCACTGATCCTGAACATACTCCCAGAGAATGAATAATCGTGAACAACTGACTCAAGCAGCTCCCTGCCTCTGGTGCATGATTTAGATTCGGCTTTATTTTGTTTTTCTTCCAATCCTGGTGCAGTTTTTATTTTGCTGCTGTGTTTGGTTTTTTTTTTGG
>NW_017728998.1:4440804-4453988 GCF_001723915.1 Gavialis gangeticus | reverse complement strand
GCTTTATTTTGTTTTTCTTCCAATCCTGGTGCAGTTTTTATTTTGCTGCTGTGTTTGGTTTTTTTTTTTGGTTCATCTTTTGGGGGATTTGCAAACCGAATTACATGCATGTCCAGTGGGGGAAGGTTTAATTTTGACGATGGAGGGTCTTACTGTGGAGGATGGGAGGACGGAAAGGCTCACGGCCATGGAATCTGTACTGGCCCGAAGGGTCAAGGCGAGTATTCAGGATCCTGGAGTCACGGCTTTGAGGTGCTGGGGGTCTACACCTGGCCCAGTGGCAACACTTACCAGGGCACCTGGGCGCAGGGCAAGCGCCATGGCATTGGCGTGGAGAGCAAGGGGAAGTGGGTGTACAAAGGAGAGTGGACCCATGGATTTAAGGGACGGTACGGGCTCCGAGAATGCACCGGCAACGGGGCCAAATATGAAGGCACCTGGAGCAATGGATTACAGGACGGCTACGGCACAGAGACCTACTCGGATGGAGGTAAGTGCTGCATTAATCTCATTTCAGCTTGATCAGTGTGTGAAATGGAGGAATATGGGGGGGGGGGGATGAGAGGCCGGGAGAAATCCCTCCCTCCAAGCCTGCCCCTTTGTCTGGGCTCAACTCTCCGAGTTTGCAGCCTGCTTGTTGGGAGTGTGCGATAATCATACCAATTTCCTGCAGGATTTAGGAAGCCAGCCCAGCATGGCATTAGCACACAACCGTTTGCTACAGGTAGCCCCATATGTTCGGTGGGGCTCTGACATGTTTTCCCTTGCCAGATTAGCAGGGGCTTTTCAGAGAGGGGTGTACATGTGTGCGACGCGTGCGCGCCTGAACCAGAGGGACACACAAATCTAACGCAGGGGGGTCGGGGAGGGGTAGGAGGCAGTGTAGGCAAGTTGAAAGCAGCTAGGCCAAGTTGCACATGGGATTCACAGTTGTGGACGCACCATTATAACCTGTAGGATTGCCACCAAGTGTCCAAAGCCACCCTGGGTCGGAGAGGGGACTGCGCTGGGAAGCGTTACACAGCCCCTTGAAAGACCAGCTCTAGGAAACAGCTCTGGGCAAGTCTGGTATCACCTTCCAGTCCCCTCCAAACACGGCCCCGCACTTGGCTCGCTTGAAAATCCCAGGTGAAAGACTTTAATTCCAGCAAGCTTCTGCACTCCGATTTCACCGCTTAATTCATACAGTAGAGGCTCAGAGGCATAGGAGGAGCTGTTCTGTGCAGTCAACATGGCTTATTAAGATGTTGAGGGGAAAGCAGGATTAAATCAAAACGAGAATGATCAAAAATTGCCAGACTAACGAGCTTCTAGGGCCTGGCTTGGAAAAACAGCTGCACTTCTGCTGGAAGTGGCTGTATCATTCTCTCTCATTTCAGTGGCTCTTTCCTTTTAAATTGCCATCATAATAAGAATCAGGCCTACCTGGCAGAAGCCAGTGGGAATTAATGATGGTGGCCCGCTGTTTTTATGTATGTATCATCATCAAAACTGGCTCGTTCCTCTGGATGTTGTCATTTTCCAGAACTCTTGGGTTGAGAAAATTGCAGTGTTTATGAGACACATCCCTGTCTTCCTGCAAGCTGGGAAGAACAGTCCTTTTTCAAAGATGTGGAAAATACAGTGTACTGCCTGGTTTTAAAATAAGAAGGCAAGATTAATAGTACCTGAAACTGCACTTGGCTTTTTTTTTTTTTTTGCCTTAAATGAGAAATCAATCAATCCCTTCTTCACAATAATTTTGCAGTGGTAAGCTTCTCCCAAAAGAAAATATAGTTGCAATATTTGGCTTCACATAACTGGACAAAAAGATTTGGGAGCCCATTTTAAATCTGTGATGATTTGTGTTTTGAAGGACTCTTTAGATAGCTGCAGTCTTCTGTTCAGAATAAACTAGGGCTGAAGAAAAATTGGGTTGTTTTTTTTTTTGCATATGCATATAAAATATTAGGGCTGGATCCTGAGAAATTTGGTATGCTCTTCACTGTATTACTGCCTTTCAGTTCCTCTGTGGACATCTAGAGCCCTGACAATTGCATTTTAAGTAAAGACAGACACAAGTCGGACTTCCCAAGTCTCAACAAACTCCTAGGCTCTGTGCAATACATGTTGCAAGGCTGATAGGGTATGCATGCATGCATACACAGGCACAAACGTACTGTCACCAGCAGTTCATACTTGTGTCTAATTGCAGCAAAGCAGTTCTCTGGGAAGTCTGGGTAACAGAGCCAAGCAATCCACAGTCCCTAAGAACCTACCAGAAATAAACCTTTCCCCCCATCTAGTCAGGCTGCTCTTGCTTTCCAGTGTGTGCCATTTAAAATAAAAATCTAATGTTAAGAAGAGCTAGGGGCAGGAAAAACGATGCCGTCTTCAGCAGGGCTGTTCCCTCCAAGACCAGATGAACAGTCACAAAGATAGGGAAAGGTTTATATTAAATGTGTAAAATGGTAGCTATGGGTAGGCCTGTGATTGCCAACAGCAAGTGGGAAGTACGCAATGTGCATTTTGCAGGCCTGTCTTCATTCCCTTCATCCCCCAAGCCATCGTCATGTCTCATTCTGATGCTCACCTTGGGATGACTCTGCCCAAGTACAACTGCACTCAGATGAACTCAGTGCCGGGCTCTCTAGGCTGTGGCCCTTTCCCAAATGGATGTCTCCACTCAGTCTGGGTGAAAACGCCTGAGCTGGGCAGCTCCTAGCTCCTAGCTCCTTGATACTAAATCCTAATAAACCTCATGCGTTTGGATAACAGAGTCTGGATGCAGTAATTAGACTGAATGAATCTCTGTGCAGCTACTAGGAGAAAGAGGCAACTATTGGAAATCTGGTGCATGTCATTAATCTATCCCAGTGATTAGCTTTGTCACTTTGTGGTGTATTAGAATCCTTGTCCCATCATCTGCCACTTGCCGTGGACAATAAACGTCAGTCCCCTGAGTTTTTTTAGCACATCAAGTGGTGCTAAAAGACGGGTCACTGCCCATGTAGCAGCGTTCAGAAAGCAGGCTGCTAGTGCATTAAAGGTTTTGACTCTAATTCTACTTTTCCTTGCACGATTGCTAGAAAAGCAGCACAGCATCAGCAAAGTCTCAGAACTCCAGCAATCACTGCCAGCGCTGACTTGGGGAAACAGTATTTTGCATGAATAAAGCACAGATGTATTGTACATTTTAGCTTGGGGCCAGGATATGGAAGGCAATGAAGTCAGCTTTGTTTCTGCCAGCCTCTCTTTCTGTCCTGCTCAGACCCTTTCACCCTACCACATCACATGTAAAGTGCTCACACCTGTCATGCACACACAAACATGCACACTCATCCCCCACCACATCGCATGTAATGGGCTCACACCTGTCATACACACACAAACATGCACACTCATCCCCCATATGCAGATTGCAGATTCTCACACCTCCCACACAGACACACTCATCACCATGCACACAGAGACACATCCTCACCCCCGTGCTCACCTACCCACACAGCCACATAGTCCCCGCAACCCCTACAAATTCTCGCACTGTCCCTGACTCTAATGCACACCTGCCAAGCCCCAAGACAGCCACTCATGCATCCCTGCAGCAGAACTGTCTCATAAACACACAGAACCCCGCACATAAGCACATCTTGTGTGTCCTCAAATAGTCACCTGTCACAGGTGGCAAAGACACCTTCTTCTGTGCTCCCCTGGTGCAGTTATACACCCCCGACCCTGCACCAAACACACACACTCACCAACCTTATACCTGATGCATACTAAGTTCCTCGCACAATGTGCAAACTCCCAGGACCCCCACAGATCCTACTTGGCAAATACTTCTCCCCCTTCAACCTTTCACACCATCTCCTCCCCATTGATAAACGCATACCTTACACATAAACAGGCCTTGAACGCTGGATTTACTAGTGTGCTTTATATCAAATTCTGATTTACTGAACTAGATGCTCCCTCCATCCAGATTAACACCAGTATCACTCCATTGATTTTAGGGGAGTTATACCACCATAAAAATGGATTAACACAGTGGTGAATTTGGGTTGGCTCTGTTCTGCCTTGGTGTTACGGTTGATGGAGCCAGTGATCAGACACCTGTTAAAAGTGCAGGGCAAGGGACAGTATCGTGGGCCTGGCTTTAAGGACATGAGTTGTCCCACTGCGTTCAAGTATTCGCACAGTGCCTCATTGTGGCGCCAGTGAAAATTTCAGAATATTAAACTATTTCACCTAAACAGCACTAGAGGTTTGGGCGGGGAGGGAAAGGGTTGTTTTTTTTTTAAAGGCTCTGCTTGAATCGGAAATAAATCTCTGCTGTAGAAATCCTATAAAAGCAAAACACTGACTCAAGGTAAAAGCATTGTGGTGCGAAGCAGATTTGTTTCTCATTGCTGAAACAATGGTTACTAAGGTGAAGAGAGGTGGGGCTGGAGGCGCTAAAGCAAGTATCACATCCATTGTTGCCAGTCTTGGTCCTAAAAATTCCTACTGACAAAAAATAGCCTGAAAGCTATTTCCCCCCCCATCTGTCTCTGTTCTAGCTGATTTATATTTGGAAATTGAGACGGGGTTTGGTGAAGAATAGCAAGCAGTAGCATCCTCTGGAAATAGCTGAGTGATACAGGAGTGACTACACCTGGCTGACATGAAGGGTTCAAATGAAGCTGGGCAAACCTCAGGAACACAACCGCCCACAGCCCCATCAGGGCAGGTGCTGAAGATTTGCCAGCTTAAGTCTTCAGGACCATGGAGAGAAACTAGCATCGCATGGAGCCGGCACACAGCCCCTCATGCCTGATGAGACCGTCTGCTCCCCGCCGGAGCATGACACATGCCAAAGGGCCGGTGTCACTCAGTCAGGTGTCTCCTAAAAACAATAAGCCCAAGCACCCTAATAAATCTGGGTGAATAGTCTTCCTACATTGAGTCAGTGTGCTTTTAAACCCAGGCCGTGTGCTCTACTGTAGGATGCTTTATGCAACGAGAAATGTTTTTTTCTGCGCGTTCACCTTCCACCTCTTCCATCATCACACCAGGAATGACTTGGGTGGGATAAATAACCAGGGGGAGACAAAAAACTAAATGCAGGCATGCTCCTGTGCCAAATGCTGGTGAGTCGATCAAGATTTAGATGGGCTTGTGCAGTTTGAAGTGTCTGAGGAAACGCCTGGCCATGACTTGGGCCCAATATTTTGCATGTGGTACAAGCTGCATATATCCATTCAGCTGTCCGAAATACCACGATTATTGTCACCTACATTAGTCTGGCGAAATTTTCTCTATCCATTCAGTTGGGAGGGGTGGGGGTAAGTCAACTAGCGATATTTTCATTGCCATAATATAAGGATGGGCATGTAGATTTTGTGCCTGGGCCAGCAACTTTTCATGACAGTTTTGGAAAGCTGCCAGAGAGTTGCCAAGTGCTTTGCAGCCAGTAAGAGAGAAAGAGAGGTTGATTCAGTGGATAGGACAAAGTGTTGGGAGGCCTGGCGTTTATCCTAGACTCTGCTAGGATAGTGTTAGGACCCATCCTGGTAGTATTAGGATCCATGACTTCTCCCATACCGCAGTTCTAACACCTATAAAATGGACATAAGGATACTTCCATTCCCTCTCTGGTCAAGTGCTTTGAGCTCTTTAGGTAGAAAATGTTGCTCTAAGAAAAACACAAGACATCCCAAAAAGTCAGAGAAGGAAAATCAAGTTCTTGGCTTGTTAATCCTACAAAGAAAAGCTATCCGGAGGAAGAGCTGAGCTGCTGGACTGGAGTAGTGTGTGGCTGGTCCTATCACTGATAGATCTAGAAGAGCTTGACCAAAATTTACCAATGAAAACCCTAGTAAAGTCAGTATATGAGTAAAAAGGATTTGTCCCAATTTCCTTGATGTAGACATTGTCTATTATAAACAACCTTGGTAGACTACCATTAAGGGAACATTAGACAGAATATAGTCGGCTTTTTACATATATGATTTCTACAGATTTGTTACATGCTGTAGGGAGCTCACCATAGAAATAGAGAAATTACCATGAGATCTGTTCATAGCCCCGGGGGGGGTGGGGGTAGGGGGCAAAGTATCATACAAGTCTCAGATCCTGTGTTATTCTGTTCCTGGAAATGGCTTGTTGAGACATTAAAAAAAAGTCAGTGGGAAACAAACACAGATACGTACTGTTCCCTAAAATATCCAGGTTCCTGCCGAATCCAACGGCACAGTCCTAATTGATGCAAATAAGCTGATTTTTAAAAACCTGTTAGTTTCATTATAATAATAACTTTCTTTGTAAAGGCTCCCGCTGCCTAGTAGCCGGGGTGCATCACACACCTTAAAATACAACAAAGATAATAAGTGAATGGTAATTAAAACAACTTAACATGCCAAACACAGAAACACAAGCCAAATGCTGCATCAAGCAATGCCATTAAACAGAAGTGATATGGTCTCTTTGTGATACTTACCTCACTGGAATGTGATAGGTAGTTTCAGGTACAAATTGGTACTTTGGGGGGGAAAGCAATTTGATCCAGGTAATAATACATAACGCAGGAAGATAAGAACTGCCTGGGCTGGGGCTATGGTCTGTCTAGGCCAGTCTCCGACAACAGCAAGCAGTGGACACTGCAGGGAAGGGGGCTAAACCCACATGGTAGGTGAACTTAGACTAGCCTGTCCCCTAGGTAGGTCTCAACCTGATCTGTAGCAGAGACTGGTATCAACCCTGAGACGCAAGGTCGAATATATCTGCAAAATGTGTGGTCTTTAATTGCAATACCTTGCGTAGGAACACAGAGGTGCTTTTCATTGGAAGCTCTCAATGCGCTTCACCAAGCATGGAAGATACTGCCACCTGTTTTACTAGGGCCATGTCTACCCTGTCTCCATGCCGTGCCTAGGACCACGTCCGCTCACTCCCACTCCACGTGCACCAAACCCTAGGAAGGAGGCACTCAGGCATGCTCTGTCGTGACCACATTGCCACCATCTTGGGATGTGGCACATGCAGCATGGGAGTGAGTGCACAGGGCCCGTTTCGTGGCAGTGCTTCTGGTTGCAGCATGGAGGCACTGTCGAATGGGATTACTCACAGGCTCCAAATGAAGCCCATGCTTAAGTGTTTTGCTGGATCTGGACCATAAAGGAGCCAATAACAGAGCACAGCATAAAACTAAAAGGAAGTCTCTTCTACTATAAGCACTAGGCCACATCACCTTCCTTACTGCCACATGCCAGTCGAGGAGTCCTGCTATTTCATGCAGGGCATAGGCATTAGAGATGGAGCAAGACCAATTAGATCAGTCGATCCATCTTCTTGCAAGGGCAGGATACAGTCCCCTGACACAGAATGGATTTGATGTTCAAGTGGTGCTGCCCTTGATCTGAGCCAAAACTTGGAGAAGTCATCAAAAGGAGATTTCAGGCATCTGAGAGAAGCAGACACTTCCCTTTCTTAGGAGCATTTTTCATGAGTATTTCAATGCGGTTTCTACTTTCACATTAAAGTCTTAGCATCTCCAATCAGTGTCATCACAAAGGCTCAAGCAGGCTCATTTGGGGGCAAAACTTGGAGCCTGATCCTGCCTCACTAAAGTCAGTGGTACTTTTGCCATTGACTTCCAGGGGTCGGGATGGGGCTTCGCAATTCTTGTTTTACATGAGTCCTGGGAATACCCAGCAGCTGAACTCCCTTCTTGCTGCTAGACTTTGTCCTTTCAAGTCGGGGCAGAGGCACCCAAGCAAGAGTGCCCTGGAGGTCCATGGGGAGAAGCTTCGATCTGCTGCTCCCTCTGCTACATGCCCTTTGGTATTAAAACAGAGCCCTGAGATGTCATTCTGGCCATCCCCCCTCACTCCTGAAAATCATCCCCACTGGAGGGGACTGGTATAAAACAGGGCTGCTAACCTTCCCTGTCCCCAACTTTTTATTGCAAGTAATAGCAGGGGACTGGATTCAGTTGCCCAGGATTCAGTGTGCTCTGATCTTGCAGTAGGAGCGTTCTCAAAGCCCCAGCTCCTGGAATCACATGTTGACATTCATTTTTCAGCTTTAAGCAAGTATTTGACTTTCCTCATTGCACAGAAATGCTTGAAAAGGTGGGCTCAGAGACCAGAAGGCTAATAAAGAAGAACTTTTAAAATATTGTTTCTTAAAATCCATAGCTTTTTAACCCCATCTCCTGCTCTTTCCTTTTTGGAAAGGGGTGCTCTCAGGCTTTTTTGGCAGTCATGGCTGGCAAGACTGACACGGGCAGGCTCTGTGTTATTTTTTACATTGCTGATTGAGGTTTCAGTATGGTGTAAGCGCCATTGAGGTATCATTGCGGTGTAAGCGCCAAGCAGGGGAGAGGAATTGTTCAGGGTAATGGAATAATGGGATGAAACAAAGAAAAAGGATGCGGCTAATGAGCAATCGGAGGGAGAAAACTTTGAGGATGAGATCTGGTCCTGTGTGTGTTATTCTGTGCAATACTGTGCTTGGAGCTGAAATAAAGAGATGGGGCCTGATTCCCAACCGATTTTCACAGCGCTGGACCCAGCTGGGGATCCAAACGTGTAGCTACAGTGGGGCTGCAACCTATTTACCCCAGCTGCTGTGGTGACTTACAGCAGTGATGGATTTGGGCCATGGAGTCCAGTGCAGCAAGCAGGAAAGGCACCCTTCAGAGGAGGGCTCCTGGTCTGACTGGAGGACTGGCACCAGCACAAACCAGTATCACCACTAATGATTAACTGAAAGCACTGGTCACATTGTTTGTAGGACCAGGGCTTCCAACTGCTTGAGATTTAGCCTGGGGGCTTCCCTTACTGTGCCTGGGTAACACGACCAACACAACGGGGCTCCGATCTCAGCCGAAGCCTTGACACTCCTCTGTAATATAAATAGACATGTTGCTTAATGTACCACTAAGTTTGGTCCTTAGCAATGTGACCAGGTAGCTTGGAGAAAAACATGTCTATGGCAAAGAGATGTACTGTTGTGTTTGCTAGTTGGTTTTCCCCCCAGATATGGCATTTATGGACAGGCTCGAAAGATTGAAACCGAGATGGTCCCATGTAACAAAGAGCTGGCCCTGGTGCCAAATGGGAGGCTCCCAATATTCAGAACGTGCAGATCCTCCTTCATTTTTGCTTCCGAGCAGGAGCGCCAGAGCAAGCTACATCAGTCTGTAAACAGGCAAGGGAATGACGACCATAGTAATGGTGAGGATGATTTGATTATGGAAATGCTCACACCATGCTAGGCTGTTTGCAGATGTGCACAGGGGATGGGTCCCCCCTGGATCCCACAACCCACTGTAAAAAAGGCATCACAGGCTGAGCTTTGTTCATGCATTCAGGCGTGCATCTACTCCTGTGGCCTCCTTGTAGTTTCTGAGGGCCAGTTCACTTTGACTGCTATTTTGTCATCCTTTTTTTTAATCAGGTTCCTGAATACACTGCTAAATATAGTGAGGTATGTTTTGCAGTAGTGACAAGAGTCTTAGGCCTCTTCTACACAGTTTTTGTACTGATATCCTCAGCTTTGTTATGGGAGTGATTTGTCCACCAAAATGGTTAATACCAATACGATGCTACATATGGGATGGCACACATGGGTATAAAGGGGCTACATACTGGCTTAATTGATCCCTCTTCCCTAGCAGAAACAGGTGCCCTGGTACAGGAACATGAGGCTGGAAAGGAGCCATTTGGGTTATCAAGTCCAGCCCCCAACATCAGTACCAATTGCTTTTTTACCAATTTAAGTGCAGCCATGCACTAGGGGATTGCACTGATACAGTTAAAGCAGCACCACTTTTACATGTAGACGAGCCCTCAGGAACATGAGATTTTATTACAGGGATCAGCCAGGAAAGTAGTGCCAAGAAGTGGGGGGTGATCGTGGAGTTTTATATGAGGATTACTGGATTGGAGGATTAGCTGAGTGAGAATTAGCCAGCTTCTACTGTACTTTGTCAGAGGAGCATGTTAGAAATAATAAAGGCACTGAATGCATTTCAGTGGTTTTAGTATCCTAGATGCTGAAGCCTAAGTGAGTTTTTTGGCCCTGATCCTAACCTCGGGTCCGAGGGTGTTTGCTTGTGCAGCTACAGTTGGAGGATGGTTGCCTTGCTGTGTCAGGAAAGGAGGTCAGAGAGGGCATGGGAGCTCCCCCAGCGCTGCCAGTTCACCCCTGGTTATAGTGCTGGTTTCTATTTCAGCTGTGCTCCCACCACATCCCCTACCTTGACCTGAAGCTAGCGGTGTCCCAATACAGCCCAATGCAGTGTCCAGAAATTATTGCTAACCCTAGAAACTGGAAGATGTTCTAATAATAAATATTTTGGTTCTTTTATGTCCCCATGCCTCGGAGAGGGGAGGGAAGGGCAAAGAGGTGTCACTTCTTCCAACTTTTCTCTAAGCAGGAAGGCTAGAAATGTGCAATTTTTTAAAACAAAAATAAAATTGCCATTCTCCTGACTCCAGGAGCTCGGGCTTTGCAAACACAGCAATGACTCAGGGTTAAACTCAGCAATGAGGCTGGATGAGAACTGCAGGATTTTGGAATCAATCGCTAGTGCCTGCAGGAAAAGGAAATGACTAATGAGCAAAAACCAGCTCTGGATTCAAGGGAGAGCTTGGGATGCAGAAATAATGAGAGAGAAGAGGGGGGGAAAGGCTAAGAATGTGCCTGGATTGTGCAGGACGCGGTGGGGAAGCAATTCTATTTTCACCCCTTGGAGCGTGTTGCCGATGTGCCTTGTAAGCCATTGGCAGGAAGGCTGGGTTGTGCTCATTAGTAGGCAGCGATTCCTCCATCATAGGCAGGAGACAAATTGAATCTGCATGTATCATTTTCTGCAGTGAGTTCTGGGCTGCTCCAGGGGGAATACACCCATCCACGTGCGCAACACCATTCAGTATTACGGGATCTCTGCCCTCTCTCTGTTGGCTTGCAGATGCTACTGGTGAGGGTCTGGATGGGGCAGGACTCTTCTGGGAGTCCTCTGAGAGCATCTGGGAGCCAGCACCAGACTCAAGTACTGGCCTAGTGAACGTGGGCCTGATCTTCAAAGGCACTGTCGTCTCTCAGGCCCAGTGAAATCACTGGGAGCTTAAATACTGTCGAGCCTGTCAGGAAAACAGCATTACAATCCCTGGCATTTCTGCTGGCATCCTTCACTGGGGAGAGATGGATGAGACCCTTAACCTACCCATTTACATGGCAGGGTGATGCTTGGAGGGATCTGAGCAGCTCAGCCAAGGGAGTGATGTGAAGAGAGGTTATGTTGCCCTGGCCTGGGCTGTCAGTATAATTTTTACTCCATGCTTGTTCAGGTCTCACCGTTTGCTGCCTGCGACTCTCTGGGCCCCGTTCATGTCCCCCTTGCAATGGTGGTGGACTGGGGTCATTCTTCCACCTTCCTGATCTAGGGCTGGCTGAGCCAGAGGAGAATCAGGTCTCAGGTTTCTCACCAGTCACAAGCAGATGGGGGTACGAGGGTGCTGAGGATGTTTGAAGTGTCTACTGAAATGGGGAATGAATATATGTAAAACCCATTGGCTGGCAGCATGAAGAGGGAGGTCCTGCCTCGATTCTGACCTTTCCTGCCATGGCAGGGGGTCGGACTTGATGACCTGCTCAGGTCCCTTCCGACCCGACCTACTATGAAAGTATGAAACTATGCATGGCACCAGGACAAACTTGGCCTGTAGCTTGCCTCACTTCTGGCCAAAGGGACTTGCTTTCAGGGGCAAGAGAGTAATTCAGTCTCAGTGACTCATGCACTTGCTCTGTGACCCTCAGTAAAGGGCCCATGTCCTGGTGATAAATACTGGAGGAAGGGGGAGGTTGTTCTTGTGATGTGACCGACTTGCCAACACACCCTGAACCAAGACCCCCTTACTCATCCCCATGTGCTTTTTTTTTAAACAACCCATGTGATACCACTCCTTAGGCCTCTCTGATATTGAAAGACTGGCAAATGATATCAGTAAAACATACCTTCCTAAAATGAGATGTGGTGTAGAAATCTATCTCGCTATTGCCATTAGAATCCTCTAATTAATAAGCCACAAAATGCAGAGGTAAGAAAGAAGGTGAACGCCCCACAAAAGATGACTAGCATGATAAACTAGCAAGCCGCGAGGTATAATTAATCCCATTTGCTGTCCAAAAGTGCAGGGACAATCTGAGTCGAAGCTCAAAGTCACACTTTGCCGTAGTGAGCGGTATACTGTGGATTCCTGCTTTTGTCCGTCCTAGCCTTGTCACATGCAAATCTGGCTACTCTTCAAAGACAGGACAGAAACAACAAAGGGGCCCACCTTTTTGAAGTCTGCCACTTGCAACCTGTATGAAAGCCACAGGTATATGGGACCATCAGGCTGTCTATTTTAGGCAATCTGAAAACTACTGAGCTCTCTGGTATTTTTGGGCTGCTCTTATTAGCCTGGCACATACTAAAGAACAACTGGCATCTAACTGGCAAGTTTCATATTTGTAGCCTGATTTTGGTAAACATTTATTTTCTCCAGAGCAGACCTTTGGACCTGGCAGTGTCATCATAATGAACAATGCAACTTCTGTACTAGTCTGTACTATCATCACCCCTGCAGGTAAAAGCAGACCCAATCAGGCAGCCACATGAGGGTCAGGAGGCCACCTGATTGGTAGAGGGCTGAGCAGCCTGAGTATAAGAGCAGGCCCAGGGAGCAGGGCCAACCAGTAGCTGGTGGGGCTTCAGGCAAGCCCAGTAGGAGAAGACTGCTTTATAGTGGGGCCCAGGGGGGACCCCAGCTGAGTAGGAAGGTCATAGTTTCATAGTTTCATAGTTTCTAGGGTCGGAAGGGACCTGAGCAGATCATCTAGTCCGACCCCCTGCCATGGCAGGAAGAGCACTGGGGTCAAATGACCCCAGTAAGGTGGTCATCCGACCTCCTCTTAAAAACTCCCAGGGTGGGAGCCTGCACCACCTCACTTGGAAGCTGGTTCCAGACCCTAGCCGCCCTCGCCGTGAAGTAGCGCCTCCTGATGTCCAACTTAAACCTTCCCTCCGCCAGCTTGTGACCGTTGTTCCTGGTCACTCCTTGCGGCGCTCGGGGGAACAGGGACTCCCCCAGCGCCTGCTGATCCCCCCTAACCAGTTTATAACAGGCCACAAGATCCCCCCTCAGCCTTCTCTTTTGAAGGCTGAACAGGTTCAG